>NW_027364804.1:0-173563 GCF_046119375.1 Phyllobates terribilis
CGCATTGCAAGGTGCAATTCTGAAATTTTTTGCTTTTTCCTGCTCCTCTTAGCATGATAAAGAAGATTCAAAGAGAGTGAGATGACAGCTCCTTTCATTCAGTCAGTAGCTTCAATCATTTCTGGACGTTTTTCAATGGCAAAAATCAATGAATATTGTAAATGCACAAACAGTAATTTCTCCGCATTGCAAGGTGCAATTCTGAAATTTTTCCTTTTTCCTGCTCCTCTTAGCATGATAAAGAAGATTCAAAGAGAGTGAGGTGCCAGCTCCTTTCATTCAGTCAGGAGCTTCAAACATTTCTGGTATATGAATAACATGTTTTTCAATGGCAAAAATCAATGAATATTGTAAATGCACAAACAGTAATTTCTCCGCATTGCAAGGTGCAATTCTGAAATTTTTTGCTTTTTCCTGCTCCTCTTAGCATGATAAAGAAGATTCAAAGAGAGTGAGATGCCAGCTCCTTTCATTCAGTCAGTAGTTTCAAACATTTCTGGACGTTTTTCAATGGCAAAAATCAATGAATATTGTAAATGCACAAACAGTAATTTCTCCGCATTGCAAGGTGCAATTCTGAAATTTTTTGTTTTTCCTGCTCCTCTTAGCATGATAAAGAAGATTCAAAGAGAGTGAGATGCCAGCTCCTTTCATTCAGTCAGTAGCTTCAATCATTTCTGGACGTTTTTCAATGGCAAAAATCAATGAATATTGTAAATGCACAAACAGTAATTTCTCCGCATTGCAAGGTGCAATTCTGAATTTTTTGCTTTTTCCTGCTCCTCTTAGCATGATAAACAAGATTCAAAGAGAGTGAGATGTCAGCTCCTTTCATTCAGTCAGTAGCTTCAATCATTTCTGGATGTTTTTCAATGGCAAAAATCATTGAATATTGTAAATGCACAAACAGTAATTTCTCCGCATTGCAAGGTGCAATTCTGAAATTTTTTACTTTTTCCTGCTCCTCTTAGCATGATAAAGAAGATTCAAAGAGAGTGAGATGCCAGCTCCTTTCATTCACTCAGTAGCTTCAATCATTTCTGGTATATGAATAACATGATGTTTTTCAATCGCAAAAATCAATGAATATTGTAAATGCACAAACAGTAATTTCTCCGCATTGCAAGGTGCAATTCTGAAATTTTTTGCTTTTTCCTGCTCCTCTTAGCATGATAAAGAAGATTCAAAGAGAGTGAGATGCCAGCTCCTTTCATTCAGTCAGTAGCTTCAATCATTTCTGGATGTTTTTCAATGGCAAAAATCAATGAATATGGTAAATGCACAAACAGTAATTTCTCCGCATTGCAAGGTGCAATTCTGAAATTTTTTGCTTTTTCCTGCTCCTCTTAGCATGATAAAGAAGATTCAAAGAGAGTGAGATGCCAGCTCCTTTCCTTCAGTCAGTAGCTTCAATCATTTCTGGTATATGAATAACATGATGTTTTTCAATGGCAAAAATCAATGAATTTTGTAAAATGCACAAACATTAATTTCTCCGCATTGCAAGGCGCAATTCTGAAATTTTTTGCTTTTTCCTGCTCCTCTTAGCATGATAAAGAAGATTCAAAGAGAGTGAGATGCCAGCTCCTTTCATTCAGTCAGTAGCTTCAATCATTTCTGGACATTTTTCAATGGCAAAAATCAATGAATATTGTAAATGCACAAACAGTAATTTCTCCGCATTGCAAGGTGCAATTCTGAAATTTTTTGCTTTTTCCTGCTCCTCTTAGCATGATAAAGAAGATTCAAAGAGAGTGAGATGCCAGCTCCTTTCATTCAGTCAGTAGCTTCAATCATTTCTGGACGTTTTTCAATGGCAAAAATCAATGAATATTGTAAATGCACAAACAGTAATTTCTCCGCATTGCAAGGTGCAATTCTGAAATTTTTTGCTTTTTCCTGCTCCTCTTAGCATGATAAAGAATATTCAAAGAGAGTGAGATGCCAGCTCCTTTCATTCAGTCAGTACCTTCAATCATTTCTGGACGTTTTTCAATGGCAAAAATCAATGAATATTGTAAATGCACAAACAGTAATTTCTCCGCATTGCAAGGTGCAATTCTGAAATTTTTTGCTTTTTCCTGCTCCTCTTAGCATGATAAAGAAGATTCAAAGAGAGTGAGATGCCAGCTCCTTTCATTCAGTCAGTAGCTTCAATCATTTCTGGACGTTTTTCAATGGCAAAAATCAATGAATATTGTAAATGCACAAACTGTAATTTCTCCGCATTGCAAGGTGCAATTCTGAAATTTTTTGCTTTTTCCTGCTCCTCTTAGCATGATAAAGAAGATTCAAAGAGAGTGAGATGCCAGCTCCTTTCATTCAGTCAGTAGCTTCAATCATTTCTGGTATATGAATAACATGATGTTTTTCAATAGCAAAAATCAATGAATATTGTAAATGCACAAACAGTAATTTCTCCGCATTGCAAGGTGCAATTCTGAAATTTTTTGCTTTTTCCTGCTCCTCTTAGCATGATAAAGAAGATTCAAAGAGAGTGAGATGCCAGCTCCTTTCATTCAGTCAGTAGCTTCAATCATTTCTGGACGTTTTTCAATGGCAAAAATCAATGAATATTGTAAATGCACAAACAGTAATTTCTCCGCATTGCAAGGTGCAATTCTGAAATTTTTTGCTTTTTCCTGCTCCTCTTAGCATGATAAACAAGATTCAAAGAGAGTGAGATGCCAGCTCCTTTCATTCAGTCAGTAGCTTCAATCATTTCTGGACGTTTTTCAATGGCAAAAATCATTGAATATTGTAAATGCACAAACAGTAATTTCTCCGCATTGCAAGGTGCAATTCTGAAATTTTTTACTTTTTCCTGCTCCTCTTAGCATGATAAAGAAGATTCAAAGAGAGTGAGATGCCAGCTCCTTTCATTCAGTCTGTAGCTTCAATCATTTCTGGTATATTAATAACATGATGTTTTTCAATCGCAAAAATCAATGAATATTGTAAATGCACAAACAGTAATTTCTCCGCATTGCAAGGTGCAATTCTGAAATTTTTGCTTTTTCCTGCTCCTCTTAGCATGATAAAGAAGATTCAAAGAGAGTGAGATGCCAGCTCCTTTCATTCAGTCAGTAGCTTCAATCATTTCTGGACGTTTTTCAATGGCAAAAATCAATGAATATTGTAAATGCACAAACAGTAATTTCTCCGCATTGCAAGGTGCAATTCTGAAATTTTTTGCTTTTTCCTGCTCCTCTTAGCATGATAAAGAAGATTCAAAGAGAGTGAGATGCCAGCTCCTTTCATTCAGTCAGTAGCTTCAATCATTTCTGGTATATGAATAACATGATGTTTTTCAATGGCAAAAATCAATGAATATTGTAAATGCACAAACAGTAATTTCTCCGCATTGCAAGGTGCAATTCTGAAATTTTTTGCTTTTTCCTGCTCCTCTTAGCATGATAAAGAAGATTCAAAGAGAGTGAGATGCCAGCTCCTTTCATTCAGTCAGTAGCTTCAATCATTTCTGGACGTTTTTCCATGGCAAAAATCAATGAATATTGTAAATGCACAAACAGTAATTTCTCCGCATTGCAAGGTGCAATTCTGAAATTTTTTGCTTTTTCCTGCTCCTCTTAGCATGATAAAGAAGATTCAAAGAGAGTGAGATGCCAGCTCCTTTCATTCAGTCAGTAGCTTCAATCATTTCTGGACGTTTTTCAATGGTAAAAATCAATGAATATTGTAAATGCACAAACAGTAATTTCTCCACTTTGCAAGGTGCAATTCTGAAATTTTTTGCTTTTTCCTGCTCCTCTTAGCATGATAAAGAAGATTCAAAGAGAGTGAGATGCCAGCTCCTTTCATTCAGTCAGTAGCTTCAAACATTTCTGGTATATGAATAACATGATGTTTTTCAATGGCAAAAATCAATGAATATTGTAAATGCACAAACAGTAATTTCTCCGCATTGCAAGGTGCAATTCTGAAATTTTTTGCTTTTTCCTGCTCCTCTTAGCATGATAAAGAAGATTCAAAGAGAGTGAGATGCCAGCTCCTTTCATTCAGTCAGTAGCTTCAATCATTTCTGGACGTTTTTCAATGGCAAAAATCAATGAATATTGTAAATGCACAAACAGTAATTTCTCCGCATTGCAAGGTGCAATTCTGAAATTTTTTGCTTTTTCCTGCTCCTCTTAGCATGATAAAGAAGATTCAAAGAGAGTGAGATGCCAGCTCCTTTCATTCAGTCAGTACCTTCAATCATTTCTGGACGTTTTTCAATGGCAAAAATCAATGAATATTGTAAATGCACAAACAGTAATTTCTCCGCATTGCAAGGTGCAATTCTGAAATTTTTTGCTTTTTCCTGCTCCTCTTAGCATGATAAAGAAGATTCAAAGAGAGTGAGGTGCCAGCTCCTTTCATTCAGTCAGTAGCTTCAATCATTTCTGGTATATGAATAACATGTTTTTCAATGGCAAAAATCAATGAATATTGTAAATGCACAAACAGTAATTTCTCCGCATTGCAAGGTGCAATTCTGAAATTTTTTGCTTTTTCCTGCTCCTCTTAGCATGATAAAGAAGATTCAAAGAGAGTGAGATGCCAGCTCCTTTCATTCAGTCAGTAGCTTCAATCATTTCTGGACGTTTTTCAATGGCAAAAATCAATGAATATTGTAAATGCACAAACAGTAATTTCTCCGCATTGCAAGGTGCAATTCTGAAATTTTTTGCTTTTTCCTGCTCCTCTTAGCATGATAAAGAAGATTCAAAGAGAGTGAGATGCCAGCTCCTTTCATTCAGTCAGTAGCTTCAATCATTTCTGGACGTTTTTCAATGGCAAAAATCAATGAATATTGTAAATGCACAAACAGTAATTTCTCCGCATTGCAAGGTGCAATTCTGAAATTTTTTGCTTTTTCCTGCTCCTCTTAGCATGATAAAGAAGATTCAAAGAGAGTGAGATGCCAGCTTCTTTGATTCAGTCAGTAGCTTCAAACATTTCTGGTATATGAATAACATGATGTTTTTCAATGGCAAAAATCAATGAATATTGTAAATGCACAAACAGTAATTTCTCCGCATTGCAAGGTGCAAGTCTGAAATTTTTTGCTTTTTCCTGCTCCTCTTAGCATGATAAAGAAGATTCAAAGAGAGTGAGATGCCAGCTACTTTCATTCAGTCAGTAGCTTCAATCATTTCTGGACGTTTTTCAATGGTAAAAATCAATGAATATTGTAAATGCACAAACAGTAATTTCTCCACATTGCAAGGTGCAATTCTGAAATTTTTTGCTTTTTCCTGCTCCTCTTAGCATGATAAAGAAGATTCAAAGAGAGTGAGATGCCAGCTCCTTTCATTCAGTCAGTAGCTTCAAACATTTCTGGTATATGAATAACATGATGTTTTTCAATGGCAAAAATCAATGAATATTGTAAATGCACAAACAGTAATTTCTCCGCATTGCAAGGTGCAAGTCTGAAATTTTTTGCTTTTTCCTGCTCCTCTTAGCATGATAAAGAAGATTCAAAGAGAGTGAGATGCCAGCTACTTTCATTCAGTCAGTAGCTTCAATCATTTCTGGACGTTTTTCAATGGTAAAAATCAATGAATATTGTAAATGCACAAACAGTAATTTCTCCACATTGCAAGGTGCAATTCTGAAATTTTTTGCTTTTTCCTGCTCCTCTTAGCATGATAAAGAAGATTCAAAGAGAGTGAGATGCCAGCTCCTTTCATTCAGTCAGTAGCTTCAAACATTTCTGGTATATGAATAACATGATGTTTTTCAATGGCAAAAATCAATGAATATTGTAAATGCACAAACAGTAATTTCTCCGCATTGCAAGGTGCAATTCTGAAATTTTTTGCTTTTTCCTGCTCCTCTTAGCATGATAAAGAAGATTCAAAGAGAGTGAGATGCCAGCTCCTTTCATTCAGTCAGTAGCTTCAATCATTTCTGGACGTTTTTCAATGGCAAAAATCAATGAATATTGTAAATGCACAAACAGTAATTTCTCCGCATTGCAAGGTGCAATTCTGAAATTTTTTGCTTTTTCCTGCTCCTCTTAGCATGATAAAGAAGATTCAAAGAGAGTGAGATGTCAGCTCCTTTCATTCAGTCAGTAGCTTCAAACATTTCTGGTATATGAATAACATGATGTTTTTCAATGGCAAAAATCAATGAATATTGTAAATGCACAAACAGTAATTTCTCCGCATTGCAAGGTGCAATTCTGAAATTTTTTGCTTTTTCCTGCTCCTCTTAGCATGATAAAGAAGATTCAAAGAGAGTGAGATGCCAGCTCCTTTCATTCAGTCAGTAGCTTCAATCATTTCTGGACGTTTTTCAATGGCAAAAATCAATGAATATTGTAAATGCACAAACAGTAATTTCTCCGCATTGCAAGGTGCAATTCTGAAATTTTTTGCTTTTTCCTGCTCCTCTTAGCATGATAAAGAGGATTCAAAGAGAGTGAGATGCCAGCTCCTTTCATTCAGTCAGTAGCTTCAATCATTTCTGGACGTTTTTCAATGGCAAAAATCAATGAATATTGTAAATGCACAAACAGTAATTTCTCCGCATTGCAAGGTGCAATTCTGAAATTTTTTGCTTTTTCCTGCTCCTCTTAGCATGATAAAGAAGATTCAAAGAGAGTGAGATGCCAGCTCCTTTCATTCAGTCAGTAGCTTCAAACATTTCTGGTATATGAATAACATGATGTTTTTCAATGGCAAAAATCAATGAATATTGTAAATGCACAAACAGTAATTTCTCCGCATTGCAAGGTGCAAGTCTGAAATTTTTTGCTTTTTCCTGCTCCTCTTAGCATGATAAAGAAGATTCAAAGAGAGTGAGATGCCAGCTACTTTCATTCAGTCAGTAGCTTCAATCATTTCTGGACGTTTTTCAATGGTAAAAATCAATGAATATTGTAAATGCACAAACAGTAATTTCTCCACATTGCAATGTGCAATTCTAAAATTTTTTGCTTTTTCCTGCTCCTCTTAGCATGATAAAGAAGATTCAAAGAGAGTGAGATGCCTGCTCCTTTCATTCAGTCAGTAGCTTCAAACATTTCTGGTATATGAATAACATGATGTTTTTCAATGGCAAAAATCAATGAATATTGTAAATGCACAAACAGTAATTTCTCCGCATTGCAAGGTGCAATTCTGAAATTTTTTGCTTTTTCCTGCTCCTCTTAGCATGATAAAGAAGATTCAAAGAGAGTGAGATGCCAACTCCTTTCATTCAGTCAGTAGCTTCAAACATTTCTGGTATATGAATAACATGATGTTTTTCAATGGCAAAAATCAATGAATATTGTAAATGCACAAACAGTAATTTCTCCGCATTGCAAGGTGCAATTCTGAAATTTTTTGCTTTTTCCTGCTCCTCTTAGCATGATAAAGAAGATTCAAAGAGAGTGAGATGCCAGCTCCTTTCATTCAGTCAGTAGCTTCAATCATTTCTGGACGTTTTTCAATGGCAAAAATCAATGAATATTGTAAATGCACAAACAGTAATTTCTCCGCATTGCAAGGTGCAATTCTGAAATTTTTTGCTTTTTCCTGCTCCTCTTAGCATGATAAAGAAGATTCAAAGAGAGTGAGATGCCAGCTCCTTTCATTCAGTCAGTACCTTCAATCATTTCTGGACGTTTTTCAATGGCAAAAATCAATGAATATTGTAAATGCACAAACAGTAATTTCTCCGCATTGCAAGGTGCAATTCTGAAATTTTTTGCTTTTTCCCGCTCCTCTTAGCATGATAAAGAAGATTCAAAGAGAGTGAGGTGCCAGCTCCTTTCATTCAGTCAGTAGCTTCAAACATTTCTGGTATATGAATAACATGTTTTTCAATGGCAAAAATCAATGAATATTGTAAATGCACAAACAGTAATTTCTCCGCATTGCAAGGTGCAATTCTGAAATTTTTTGCTTTTTCCTGCTCCTCTTAGCATGATAAAGAAGATTCAAAGAGAGTGAGGTGCCAGCTCCTTTCATTCAGTCAGTAGCTTCAAACATTTCTGGTATATGAATAACATGTTTTTCAATGGCAAAAATCAATGAATATTGTAAATGCACAAACAGTAATTTCTCCGCATTGCAAGGTGCAATTCTGAAATTTTTTGCTTTTTCCTGCTCCTCTTAGCATGATAAAGAAGATTCAAAGAGAGTGAGATGCCAGCTCCTTTGATTCAGTCAGTAGCTTCAAACATTTCTGGTATATGAATAACATGATGTTTTTCAATGGCAAAAATCAATGAATATTGTAAATGCACAAACAGTAATTTCTCCGCATTGCAAGGTGCAAGTCTGAAATTTTTTGCTTTTTCCTGCTCCTCTTAGCATGATAAAGAAGATTCAAAGAGAGTGAGATGCCAGCTACTTTCATTCAGTCAGTAGCTTCAATCATTTCTGGACGTTTTTCAATGGTAAAAATCAATGAATATTGTAAATGCACAAACAGTAATTTCTCCACATTGCAAGGTGCAATTCTGAAATTTTTTGCTTTTTCCTGCTCCTCTTAGCATGATAAAGAAGATTCAAAGAGAGTGAGATGCCAGCTCCTTTCATTCAGTCAGTAGCTTCAAACATTTCTGGTATATGAATAACATGATGTTTTTCAATGGCAAAAATCAATGAATATTGTAAATGCACAAACAGTAATTTCTCCGCATTGCAAGGTGCAAGTCTGAAATTTTTTGCTTTTTCCTGCTCCTCTTAGCATGATAAAGAAGATTCAAAGAGAGTGAGATGCCAGCTACTTTCATTCAGTCAGTAGCTTCAATCATTTCTGGACGTTTTTCAATGGTAAAAATCAATGAATATTGTAAATGCACAAACAGTAATTTCTCCACATTGCAAGGTGCAATTCTGAAATTTTTTGCTTTTTCCTGCTCCTCTTAGCATGATAAAGAAGATTCAAAGAGAGTGAGATGCCAGCTCCTTTCATTCAGTCAGTAGCTTCAAACATTTCTGGTATATGAATAACATGATGTTTTTCAATGGCAAAAATCAATGAATATTGTAAATGCACAAACAGTAATTTCTCCGCATTGCAAGGTGCAATTCTGAAATTTTTTGCTTTTTCCTGCTCCTCTTAGCATGATAAAGAAGATTCAAAGAGAGTGAGATGCCAGCTCCTTTCATTCAGTCAGTAGCTTCAATCATTTCTGGACGTTTTTCAATGGCAAAAATCAATGAATATTGTAAATGCACAAACAGTAATTTCTCCGCATTGCAAGGTGCAATTCTGAAATTTTTTGCTTTTTCCTGCTCCTCTTAGCATGATAAAGAAGATTCAAAGAGAGTGAGATGTCAGCTCCTTTCATTCAGTCAGTAGCTTCAAACATTTCTGGTATATGAATAACATGATGTTTTTCAATGGCAAAAATCAATGAATATTGTAAATGCACAAACAGTAATTTCTCCGCATTGCAAGGTGCAATTCTGAAATTTTTTGCTTTTTCCTGCTCCTCTTAGCATGATAAAGAAGATTCAAAGAGAGTGAGATGCCAGCTCCTTTCATTCAGTCAGTAGCTTCAATCATTTCTGGACGTTTTTCAATGGCAAAAATCAATGAATATTGTAAATGCACAAACAGTAATTTCTCCGCATTGCAAGGTGCAATTCTGAAATTTTTTGCTTTTTCCTGCTCCTCTTAGCATGATAAAGAGGATTCAAAGAGAGTGAGATGCCAGCTCCTTTCATTCAGTCAGTAGCTTCAATCATTTCTGGACGTTTTTCAATGGCAAAAATCAATGAATATTGTAAATGCACAAACAGTAATTTCTCCGCATTGCAAGGTGCAATTCTGAAATTTTTTGCTTTTTCCTGCTCCTCTTAGCATGATAAAGAAGATTCAAAGAGAGTGAGATGCCAGCTCCTTTCATTCAGTCAGTAGCTTCAAACATTTCTGGTATATGAATAACATGATGTTTTTCAATGGCAAAAATCAATGAATATTGTAAATGCACAAACAGTAATTTCTCCGCATTGCAAGGTGCAAGTCTGAAATTTTTTGCTTTTTCCTGCTCCTCTTAGCATGATAAAGAAGATTCAAAGAGAGTGAGATGCCAGCTACTTTCATTCAGTCAGTAGCTTCAATCATTTCTGGACGTTTTTCAATGGTAAAAATCAATGAATATTGTAAATGCACAAACAGTAATTTCTCCACATTGCAATGTGCAATTCTAAAATTTTTTGCTTTTTCCTGCTCCTCTTAGCATGATAAAGAAGATTCAAAGAGAGTGAGATGCCTGCTCCTTTCATTCAGTCAGTAGCTTCAAACATTTCTGGTATATGAATAACATGATGTTTTTCAATGGCAAAAATCAATGAATATTGTAAATGCACAAACAGTAATTTCTCCGCATTGCAAGGTGCAATTCTGAAATTTTTTGCTTTTTCCTGCTCCTCTTAGCATGATAAAGAAGATTCAAAGAGAGTGAGATGCCAACTCCTTTCATTCAGTCAGTAGCTTCAAACATTTCTGGTATATGAATAACATGATGTTTTTCAATGGCAAAAATCAATGAATATTGTAAATGCACAAACAGTAATTTCTCCGCATTGCAAGGTGCAATTCTGAAATTTTTTGCTTTTTCCTGCTCCTCTTAGCATGATAAAGAAGATTCAAAGAGAGTGAGATGCCAGCTCCTTTCATTCAGTCAGTAGCTTCAATCATTTCTGGACGTTTTTCAATGGCAAAAATCAATGAATATTGTAAATGCACAAACAGTAATTTCTCCGCATTGCAAGGTGCAATTCTGAAATTTTTTGCTTTTTCCTGCTCCTCTTAGCATGATAAAGAAGATTCAAAGAGAGTGAGATGCCAGCTCCTTTCATTCAGTCAGTACCTTCAATCATTTCTGGACGTTTTTCAATGGCAAAAATCAATGAATATTGTAAATGCACAAACAGTAATTTCTCCGCATTGCAAGGTGCAATTCTGAAATTTTTTGCTTTTTCCCGCTCCTCTTAGCATGATAAAGAAGATTCAAAGAGAGTGAGGTGCCAGCTCCTTTCATTCAGTCAGTAGCTTCAAACATTTCTGGTATATGAATAACATGTTTTTCAATGGCAAAAATCAATGAATATTGTAAATGCACAAACAGTAATTTCTCCGCATTGCAAGGTGCAATTCTGAAATTTTTTGCTTTTTCCTGCTCCTCTTAGCATGATAAAGAAGATTCAAAGAGAGTGAGATGCCAGCTCCTTTCATTCAATCAGTAGCTTCAATCATTTCTGGACGTTTTTCAATGGCAAAAATCAATGAATATTGTATATGCACAAACAGTAATTTCTCCGCATTGCAAGGTGCAATTCTGAAATTTTTTGCTTTTTCCTGCTCCTCTTAGCATGATAAAGAAGATTCAAAGAGAGTGAGATGCCAGCTCCTTTCATTCAGTCAGTAGCTTCAATCATTTCTGGACGTTTTTCAATGGCAAAAATCAATGAATATTGTAAATGCACAAACAGTAATTTCTCCGCATTGCAAGGTGCAATTCTGAATTTTTTTGCTTTTTCCTGCTCCTCTTAGCATGATAAAGAAGATTCAAAGAGAGTGAGATGCCAGCTCCTTTGATTCAGTCAGTAGCTTCAAACATTTCTGGTATATGAATAACATGATGTTTTTCAATGGCAAAAATCAATGAATATTGTAAATGCACAAACAGTAATTTCTCCGCATTGCAAGGTGCAAGTCTGAAATTTTTTGCTTTTTCCTGCTCCTCTTAGCATGATAAAGAAGATTCAAAGAGAGTGAGATGCCAGCTACTTTCATTCAGTCAGTAGCTTCAATCATTTCTGGACGTTTTTCAATGGTAAAAATCAATGAATATTGTAAATGCACAAACAGTAATTTCTCCACATTGCAAGGTGCAATTCTGAATTTTTTTGCTTTTTCCTGCTCCTCTTAGCATGATAAAGAAGATTCAAAGAGAGTGAGATGCCAGCTCCTTTCATTCAGTCAGTAGCTTCAAACATTTCTGGTATATGAATAACATGATGTTTTTCAATGGCAAAAATCAATGAATATTGTAAATGCACAAACAGTAATTTCTCCGCATTGCAAGGTGCAAGTCTGAAATTTTTTGCTTTTTCCTGCTCCTCTTAGCATGATAAAGAAGATTCAAAGAGAGTGAGATGCCAGCTACTTTCATTCAGTCAGTAGCTTCAATCATTTCTGGACGTTTTTCAATGGTAAAAATCAATGAATATTGTAAATGCACAAACAGTAATTTCTCCACATTGCAAGGTGCAATTCTGAAATTTTTTGCTTTTTCCTGCTCCTCTTAGCATGATAAAGAAGATTCAAAGAGAGTGAGATGTCAGCTCCTTTCATTCAGTCAGTAGCTTCAAACATTTCTGGTATATGAATAACATGATGTTTTTCAATGGCAAAAATCAATGAATATTGTAAATGCACAAACAGTAATTTCTCCACATTGCAAGGTGCAATTCTGAAATTTTTTGCTTTTTCCTGCTCCTCTTAGCATGATAAAGAAGATTCAAAGAGAGTGAGATGCCAGCTCCTTTCATTCAGTCAGTAGCTTCAAACATTTCTGGTATATGAATAACATGATGTTTTTCAATGGCAAAAATCAATGAGTATTGTAAATGCACAAACAGTAATTTCTCCGCATTGCAAGGTGCAATTCTGAAATTTTTTGCTTTTTCCTGCTCCTCTTAGCATGATAAAGAAGATTCAAAGAGAGTGAGATGCCAGCTCCTTTCATTCAGTCAGTAGCTTCAATCATTTCTGGACGTTTTTCAATGGCAAAAATCAATGAATATTGTAAATGCACAAACAGTAATTTCTCCGCATTGCAGGGTGCAATTCTGAAATTTTTTGCTTTTTCCTGCTCCTCTTAGCATGATAAAGAAGATTCAAAGAGAGTGAGATGTCAGCTCCTTTCATTCAGTCAGTAGCTTCAAACATTTCTGGTATATGAATAACATGATGTTTTTCAATGGCAAAAATCAATGAATATTGTAAATGCACAAACAGTAATTTCTCCGCATTGCAAGGTGCAATTCTGAAATTTTTTGCTTTTTCCTGCTCCTCTTAGCATGATAAAGAAGATTCAAAGAGAGTGAGATGCCAGCTCCTTTCATTCAGTCAGTAGCTTCAATCATTTCTGGACGTTTTTCAATGGCAAAAATCAATGAATATTGTAAATGCACAAACAGTAATTTCTCCGCATTGCAAGGTGCAATTCTGAAATTTTTTGCTTTTTCCCGCTCCTCTTAGCATGATAAAGAAGATTCAAAGAGAGTGAGGTGCCAGCTCCTTTCATTCAGTCAGTAGCTTCAAACATTTCTGGTATATGAATAACATGTTTTTCAATGGCAAAAATCAATGAATATTGTAAATGCACAAACAGTAATTTCTCCGCATTGCAAGGTGCAATTCTGAAATTTTTTGCTTTTTCCTGCTCCTCTTAGCATGATAAAGAAGATTCAAAGAGAGTGAGATGCCAGCTCCTTTCATTCAGTCAGTAGCTTCAATCATTTCTGGACGTTTTTCAATGGTAAAAATCAATGAATATTGTAAATGCACAAACAGTAATTTCTCCACATTGCAAGGTGCAATTCTGAAATTTTTTGCTTTTTCCTGCTCCTCTTAGCATGATAAAGAAGATTCAAAGAGAGTGAGATGCCAGCTCCTTTCATTCAGTCAGTAGCTTCAAACATTTCTGGTATATGAATAACATGATGTTTTTCAATGGCAAAAATCAATGAATATTGTAAATGCACAAACAGTAATTTCTCCGCATTGCAAGGTGCAAGTCTGAAATTTTTTGCTTTTTCCTGCTCCTCTTAGCATGATAAAGAAGATTCAAAGAGAGTGAGATGCCAGCTACTTTCATTCAGTCAGTAGCTTCAATCATTTCTGGACGTTTTTCAATGGTAAAAATCAATGAATATTGTAAATGCACAAACAGTAATTTCTCCACATTGCAAGGTGCAATTCTGAAATTTTTTGCTTTTTCCTGCTCCTCTTAGCATGATAAAGAAGATTCAAAGAGAGTGAGATGCCAGCTCCTTTCATTCAGTCAGTAGCTTCAAACATTTCTGGTATATGAATAACATGATGTTTTTCAATGGCAAAAATCAATGAATATTGTAAATGCACAAACAGTAATTTCTCCGCATTGCAAGGTGCAATTCTGAAATTTTTTGCTTTTTCCTGCTCCTCTTAGCATGATAAAGAAGATTCAAAGAGAGTGAGATGCCAGCTCCTTTCATTCAGTCAGTAGCTTCAATCATTTCTGGACGTTTTTCAATGGCAAAAATCAATGAATATTGTAAATGCACAAACAGTAATTTCTCCGCATTGCAAGGTGCAATTCTGAAATTTTTTGCTTTTTCCTGCTCCTCTTAGCATGATAAAGAAGATTCAAAGAGAGTGAGATGTCAGCTCCTTTCATTCAGTCAGTAGCTTCAAACATTTCTGGTATATGAATAACATGATGTTTTTCAATGGCAAAAATCAATGAATATTGTAAATGCACAAACAGTAATTTCTCCGCATTGCAAGGTGCAATTCTGAAATTTTTTGCTTTTTCCTGCTCCTCTTAGCATGATAAAGAAGATTCAAAGAGAGTGAGATGCCAGCTCCTTTCATTCAGTCAGTAGCTTCAATCATTTCTGGACGTTTTTCAATGGCAAAAATCAATGAATATTGTAAATGCACAAACAGTAATTTCTCCGCATTGCAAGGTGCAATTCTGAAATTTTTTGCTTTTTCCTGCTCCTCTTAGCATGATAAAGAGGATTCAAAGAGAGTGAGATGCCAGCTCCTTTCATTCAGTCAGTAGCTTCAATCATTTCTGGACGTTTTTCAATGGCAAAAATCAATGAATATTGTAAATGCACAAACAGTAATTTCTCCGCATTGCAAGGTGCAATTCTGAAATTTTTTGCTTTTTCCTGCTCCTCTTAGCATGATAAAGAAGATTCAAAGAGAGTGAGATGCCAGCTCCTTTCATTCAGTCAGTAGCTTCAAACATTTCTGGTATATGAATAACATGATGTTTTTCAATGGCAAAAATCAATGAATATTGTAAATGCACAAACAGTAATTTCTCCGCATTGCAAGGTGCAAGTCTGAAATTTTTTGCTTTTTCCTGCTCCTCTTAGCATGATAAAGAAGATTCAAAGAGAGTGAGATGCCAGCTACTTTCATTCAGTCAGTAGCTTCAATCATTTCTGGACGTTTTTCAATGGTAAAAATCAATGAATATTGTAAATGCACAAACAGTAATTTCTCCACATTGCAATGTGCAATTCTAAAATTTTTTGCTTTTTCCTGCTCCTCTTAGCATGATAAAGAAGATTCAAAGAGAGTGAGATGCCTGCTCCTTTCATTCAGTCAGTAGCTTCAAACATTTCTGGTATATGAATAACATGATGTTTTTCAATGGCAAAAATCAATGAATATTGTAAATGCACAAACAGTAATTTCTCCGCATTGCAAGGTGCAATTCTGAAATTTTTTGCTTTTTCCTGCTCCTCTTAGCATGATAAAGAAGATTCAAAGAGAGTGAGATGCCAACTCCTTTCATTCAGTCAGTAGCTTCAAACATTTCTGGTATATGAATAACATGATGTTTTTCAATGGCAAAAATCAATGAATATTGTAAATGCACAAACAGTAATTTCTCCGCATTGCAAGGTGCAATTCTGAAATTTTTTGCTTTTTCCTGCTCCTCTTAGCATGATAAAGAAGATTCAAAGAGAGTGAGATGCCAGCTCCTTTCATTCAGTCAGTAGCTTCAATCATTTCTGGACGTTTTTCAATGGCAAAAATCAATGAATATTGTAAATGCACAAACAGTAATTTCTCCGCATTGCAAGGTGCAATTCTGAAATTTTTTGCTTTTTCCTGCTCCTCTTAGCATGATAAAGAAGATTCAAAGAGAGTGAGATGCCAGCTCCTTTCATTCAGTCAGTACCTTCAATCATTTCTGGACGTTTTTCAATGGCAAAAATCAATGAATATTGTAAATGCACAAACAGTAATTTCTCCGCATTGCAAGGTGCAATTCTGAAATTTTTTGCTTTTTCCCGCTCCTCTTAGCATGATAAAGAAGATTCAAAGAGAGTGAGGTGCCAGCTCCTTTCATTCAGTCAGTAGCTTCAAACATTTCTGGTATATGAATAACATGTTTTTCAATGGCAAAAATCAATGAATATTGTAAATGCACAAACAGTAATTTCTCCGCATTGCAAGGTGCAATTCTGAAATTTTTTGCTTTTTCCTGCTCCTCTTAGCATGGTAAAGAAGATTCAAAGAGAGTGAGATGCCAGCTCCTTTCATTCAATCAGTAGCTTCAATCATTTCTGGACGTTTTTCAATGGCAAAAATCAATGAATATTGTATATGCACAAACAGTAATTTCTCCGCATTGCAAGGTGCAATTCTGAAATTTTTTGCTTTTTCCTGCTCCTCTTAGCATGATAAAGAAGATTCAAAGAGAGTGAGATGCCAGCTCCTTTCATTCAGTCAGTAGCTTCAATCATTTCTGGACGTTTTTCAATGGCAAAAATCAATGAATATTGTAAATGCACAAACAGTAATTTCTCCGCATTGCAAGGTGCAATTCTGAATTTTTTTGCTTTTTCCTGCTCCTCTTAGCATGATAAAGAAGATTCAAAGAGAGTGAGATGCCAGCTCCTTTGATTCAGTCAGTAGCTTCAAACATTTCTGGTATATGAATAACATGATGTTTTTCAATGGCAAAAATCAATGAATATTGTAAATGCACAAACAGTAATTTCTCCGCATTGCAAGGTGCAAGTCTGAAATTTTTTGCTTTTTCCTGCTCCTCTTAGCATGATAAAGAAGATTCAAAGAGAGTGAGATGCCAGCTACTTTCATTCAGTCAGTAGCTTCAATCATTTCTGGACGTTTTTCAATGGTAAAAATCAATGAATATTGTAAATGCACAAACAGTAATTTCTCCACATTGCAAGGTGCAATTCTGAATTTTTTTGCTTTTTCCTGCTCCTCTTAGCATGATAAAGAAGATTCAAAGAGAGTGAGATGCCAGCTCCTTTCATTCAGTCAGTAGCTTCAAACATTTCTGGTATATGAATAACATGATGTTTTTCAATGGCAAAAATCAATGAATATTGTAAATGCACAAACAGTAATTTCTCCGCATTGCAAGGTGCAAGTCTGAAATTTTTTGCTTTTTCCTGCTCCTCTTAGCATGATAAAGAAGATTCAAAGAGAGTGAGATGCCAGCTACTTTCATTCAGTCAGTAGCTTCAATCATTTCTGGACGTTTTTCAATGGTAAAAATCAATGAATATTGTAAATGCACAAACAGTAATTTCTCCACATTGCAAGGTGCAATTCTGAAATTTTTTGCTTTTTCCTGCTCCTCTTAGCATGATAAAGAAGATTCAAAGAGAGTGAGATGCCAGCTCCTTTCATTCAGTCAGTAGCTTCAAACATTTCTGGTATATGAATAACATGATGTTTTTCAATGGCAAAAATCAATGAATATTGTAAATGCACAAACAGTAATTTCTCCACATTGCAAGGTGCAATTCTGAAATTTTTTGCTTTTTCCTGCTCCTCTTAGCATGATAAAGAAGATTCAAAGAGAGTGAGATGCCAGCTCCTTTCATTCAGTCAGTAGCTTCAAACATTTCTGGTATATGAATAACATGATGTTTTTCAATGGCAAAAATCAATGAATATTGTAAATGCACAAACAGTAATTTCTCCGCATTGCAAGGTGCAATTCTGAAATTTTTTGCTTTTTCCTGCTCCTCTTAGCATGATAAAGAAGATTCAAAGAAAGTGAGATGCCAGCTCCTTTCATTCAGTTAGTAGCTTCAATCATTTCTGGACGTTTTTCAATGGCAAAAATCAATGAATATTGTAAATGCACAAACAGTAATTTCTCCGCATTGCAAGGTGCAATTCTGAAATTTTTTGCTTTTTCCTGCTCCTCTTAGCATGATAAAGAAGATTCAAAGAGAGTGAGATGTCAGCTCCTTTCATTCAGTCAGTAGCTTCAAACATTTCTGGTATATGAATAACATGATGTTTTTCAATGGCAAAAATCAATGAATATTGTAAATGCACAAACAGTAATTTCTCCACATTGCAAGGTGCAATTCTGAAATTTTTTGCTTTTTCCTGCTCCTCTTAGCATGATAAAGAAGATTCAAAGAGAGTGAGATGCCAGCTCCTTTCATTCAGTCAGTAGCTTCAAACATTTCTGGTATATGAATAACATGATGTTTTTCAATGGCAAAAATCAATGAATATTGTAAATGCACAAACAGTAATTTCTCCGCATTGCAAGGTGCAATTCTGAAATTTTTTGCTTTTTCCTGCTCCTCTTAGCATGATAAAGAAGATTCAAAGAGAGTGAGATGCCAGCTCCTTTCATTCAGTCAGTAGCTTCAATCATTTCTGGACGTTTTTCAATGGCAAAAATCAATGAATATTGTAAATGCACAAACAGTAATTTCTCCGCATTGCAAGGTGCAATTCTGAAATTTTTTGCTTTTTCCTGCTCCTCTTAGCATGATAAAGAAGATTCAAAGAGAGTGAGATGTCAGCTCCTTTCATTCAGTCAGTAGCTTCAAACATTTCTGGTATATGAATAACATGATGTTTTTCAATGGCAAAAATCAATGAATATTGTAAATGCACAAACAGTAATTTCTCCGCATTGCAAGGTGCAATTCTGAAATTTTTTGCTTTTTCCTGCTCCTCTTAGCATGATAAAGAAGATTCAAAGAGAGTGAGATGCCAGCTCCTTTCATTCAGTCAGTAGCTTCAATCATTTCTGGACGTTTTTCAATGGCAAAAATCAATGAATATTGTAAATGCACAAACAGTAATTTCTCCGCATTGCAAGGTGCAATTCTGAAATTTTTTGCTTTTTCCTGCTCCTCTTAGCATGATAAAGAGGATTCAAAGAGAGTGAGATGCCAGCTCCTTTCATTCAGTCAGTAGCTTCAATCATTTCTGGACGTTTTTCAATGGCAAAAATCAATGAATATTGTAAATGCACAAACAGTAATTTCTCCGCATTGCAAGGTGCAATTCTGAAATTTTTTGCTTTTTCCTGCTCCTCTTAGCATGATAAAGAAGATTCAAAGAGAGTGAGATGCCAGCTCCTTTCATTCAGTCAGTAGCTTCAAACATTTCTGGTATATGAATAACATGATGTTTTTCAATGGCAAAAATCAATGAATATTGTAAATGCACAAACAGTAATTTCTCCGCATTGCAAGGTGCAAGTCTGAAATTTTTTGCTTTTTCCTGCTCCTCTTAGCATGATAAAGAAGATTCAAAGAGAGTGAGATGCCAGCTACTTTCATTCAGTCAGTAGCTTCAATCATTTCTGGACGTTTTTCAATGGTAAAAATCAATGAATATTGTAAATGCACAAACAGTAATTTCTCCGCATTGCAAGGTGCAATTCTGAAATTTTTTGCTTTTTCCTGCTCCTCTTAGCATGATAAAGAAGATTCAAAGAGAGTGAGATGCCAACTCCTTTCATTCAGTCAGTAGCTTCAAACATTTCTGGTATATGAATAACATGATGTTTTTCAATGGCAAAAATCAATGAATATTGTAAATGCACAAACAGTAATTTCTCCGCATTGCAAGGTGCAATTCTGAAATTTTTTGCTTTTTCCTGCTCCTCTTAGCATGATAAAGAAGATTCAAAGAGAGTGAGATGCCAGCTCCTTTCATTCAGTCAGTAGCTTCAATCATTTCTGGACGTTTTTCAATGGCAAAAATCAATGAATATTGTAAATGCACAAACAGTAATTTCTCCGCATTGCAAGGTGCAATTCTGAAATTTTTTGCTTTTTCCTGCTCCTCTTAGCATGATAAAGAAGATTCAAAGAGAGTGAGATGCCAGCTCTTTTCATTCAGTCAGTACCTTCAATCATTTCTGGACGTTTTTCAATGGCAAAAATCAATGAATATTGTAAATGCACAAACAGTAATTTCTCCGCATTGCAAGGTGCAATTCTGAAATTTTTTGCTTTTTCCCGCTCCTCTTAGCATGATAAAGAAGATTCAAAGAGAGTGAGGTGCCAGCTCCTTTCATTCAGTCAGTAGCTTCAAACATTTCTGGTATATGAATAACATGTTTTTCAATGGCAAAAATCAATGAATATTGTAAATGCACAAACAGTAATTTCTCCGCATTGCAAGGTGCAATTCTGAAATTTTTTGCTTTTTCCTGCTCCTCTTAGCATGATAAAGAAGATTCAAAGAGAGTGAGATGCCAGCTCCTTTCATTCAATCAGTAGCTTCAATCATTTCTGGACGTTTTTCAATGGCAAAAATCAATGAATATTGTATATGCACAAACAGTAATTTCTCCGCATTGCAAGGTGCAATTCTGAAATTTTTTGCTTTTTCCTGCTCCTCTTAGCATGATAAAGAAGATTCAAAGAGAGTGAGATGCCAGCTCCTTTCATTCAGTCAGTAGCTTCAATCATTTCTGGACGTTTTTCAATGGCAAAAATCAATGAATATTGTAAATGCACAAACAGTAATTTCTCCGCATTGCAAGGTGCAATTCTGAATTTTTTTGCTTTTTCCTGCTCCTCTTAGCATGATAAAGAAGATTCAAAGAGAGTGAGATGCCAGCTCCTTTGATTCAGTCAGTAGCTTCAAACATTTCTGGTATATGAATAACATGATGTTTTTCAATGGCAAAAATCAATGAATATTGTAAATGCACAAACAGTAATTTCTCCGCATTGCAAGGTGCAAGTCTGAAATTTTTTGCTTTTTCCTGCTCCTCTTAGCATGATAAAGAAGATTCAAAGAGAGTGAGATGCCAGCTACTTTCATTCAGTCAGTAGCTTCAATCATTTCTGGACGTTTTTCAATGGTAAAAATCAATGAATATTGTAAATGCACAAACAGTAATTTCTCCACATTGCAAGGTGCAATTCTGAATTTTTTTGCTTTTTCCTGCTCCTCTTAGCATGATAAAGAAGATTCAAAGAGAGTGAGATGCCAGCTCCTTTCATTCAGTCAGTAGCTTCAAACATTTCTGGTATATGAATAACATGATGTTTTTCAATGGCAAAAATCAATGAATATTGTAAATGCACAAACAGTAATTTCTCCGCATTGCAAGGTGCAAGTCTGAAATTTTTTGCTTTTTCCTGCTCCTCTTAGCATGATAAAGAAGATTCAAAGAGAGTGAGATGCCAGCTACTTTCATTCAGTCAGTAGCTTCAATCATTTCTGGACGTTTTTCAATGGTAAAAATCAATGAATATTGTAAATGCACAAACAGTAATTTCTCCACATTGCAAGGTGCAATTCTGAAATTTTTTGCTTTTTCCTGCTCCTCTTAGCATGATAAAGAAGATTCAAAGAGAGTGAGATGCCAGCTCCTTTCATTCAGTCAGTAGCTTCAAACATTTCTGGTATATGAATAACATGATGTTTTTCAATGGCAAAAATCAATGAATATTGTAAATGCACAAACAGTAATTTCTCCACATTGCAAGGTGCAATTCTGAAATTTTTTGCTTTTTCCTGCTCCTCTTAGCTTGATAAAGAAGATTCAAAGAGAGTGAGATGCCAGCTCCTTTCATTCAGTCAGTAGCTTCAAACATTTCTGGTATATGAATAACATGATGTTTTTCAATGGCAAAAATCAATGAATATTGTAAATGCACAAACAGTAATTTCTCCGCATTGCAAGGTGCAATTCTGAAATTTTTTGCTTTTTCCTGCTCCTCTTAGCATGATAAAGAAGATTCAAAGAGAGTGAGATGCCAGCTCCTTTCATTCAGTTAGTAGCTTCAATCATTTCTGGACGTTTTTCAATGGCAAAAATCAATGAATATTGTAAATGCACAAACAGTAATTTCTCCGCATTGCAAGGTGCAATTCTGAAATTTTTTGCTTTTTCCTGCTCCTCTTAGCATGATAAAGAAGATTCAAAGAGAGTGAGATGTCAGCTCCTTTCATTCAGTCAGTAGCTTCAAACATTTCTGGTATATGAATAACATGATGTTTTTCAATGGCAAAAATCAATGAATATTGTAAATGCACAAACAGTAATTTCTCCACATTGCAAGGTGCAATTCTGAAATTTTTTGCTTTTTCCTGCTCCTCTTAGCATGATAAAGAAGATTCAAAGAGAGTGAGATGCCAGCTCCTTTCATTCAGTCAGTAGCTTCAAACATTTCTGGTATATGAATAACATGATGTTTTTCAATGGCAAAAATCAATGAATATTGTAAATGCACAAACAGTAATTTCTCCGCATTGCAAGGTGCAATTCTGAAATTTTTTGCTTTTTCCTGCTCCTCTTAGCATGATAAAGAAGATTCAAAGAGAGTGAGATGCCAGCTCCTTTCATTCAGTCAGTAGCTTCAATCATTTCTGGACGTTTTTCAATGGCAAAAATCAATGAATATTGTAAATGCACAAACAGTAATTTCTCCGCATTGCAAGGTGCAATTCTGAAATTTTTTGCTTTTTCCTGCTCCTCTTAGCATGATAAAGAAGATTCAAAGAGAGTGAGATGCCAGCTCCTTTCATTCAGTCAGTAGCTTCAATCATTTCTGGACGTTTTTCAATGGCAAAAATCAATGAATATTGTAAATGCACAAACAGTAATTTCTCCGCATTGCAAGGTGCAATTCTGAAATTTTTTGCTTTTTCCTGCTCCTCTTAGCATGATAAAGAAGATTCAAAGAGAGTGAGATGTCAGCTCCTTTCATTCAGTCAGTAGCTTCAAACATTTCTGGTATATGAATAACATGATGTTTTTCAATGGCAAAAATCAATGAATATTGTAAATGCACAAACAGTAATTTCTCCGCATTGCAAGGTGCAATTCTGAAATTTTTTGCTTTTTCCTGCTCCTCTTAGCATGATAAAGAAGATTCAAAGAGAGTGAGATGCCAGCTCCTTTCATTCAGTCAGTACCTTCAATCATTTCTGGACGTTTTTCAATGGCAAAAATCAATGAATATTGTAAATGCACAAACAGTAATTTCTCCGCATTGCAAGGTGCAATTCTGAAATTTTTTGCTTTTTCCCGCTCCTCTTAGCATGATAAAGAAGATTCAAAGAGAGTGAGGTGCCAGCTCCTTTCATTCAGTCAGTAGCTTCAAACATTTCTGGTATATGAATAACATGTTTTTCAATGGCAAAAATCAATGAATATTGTAAATGCACAAACAGTAATTTCTCCGCATTGCAAGGTGCAATTCTGAAATTTTTTGCTTTTTCCTGCTCCTCTTAGCATGATAAAGAAGATTCAAAGAGAGTGAGATGCCAGCTCCTTTCATTCAATCAGTAGCTTCAATCATTTCTGGACGTTTTTCAATGGCAAAAATCAATGAATATTGTATATGCACAAACAGTAATTTCTCCGCATTGCAAGGTGCAATTCTGAAATTTTTTGCTTTTTCCTGCTCCTCTTAGCATGATAAAGAAGATTCAAAGAGAGTGAGGTGCCAGCTCCTTTCATTCAGTCAGTAGCTTCAAACATTTCTGGTATATGAATAACATGTTTTTCAATGGCAAAAATCAATGAATATTGTAAATGCACAAACAGTAATTTCTCCGCATTGCAAGGTGCAATTCTGAAATTTTTTGCTTTTTCCTGCTCCTCTTAGCATGATAAAGAAGATTCAAAGAGAGTGAGATGCCAGCTCCTTTCATTCAGTCAGTAGCTTCAATCATTTCTGGACGTTTTTCAATGGCAAAAATCAATGAATATTGTAAATGCACAAACAGTAATTTCTCCGCATTGCAAGGTGCAATTCTGAAATTTTTTGCTTTTTCCTGCTCCTCTTAGCATGATAAAGAAGATTCAAAGAGAGTGAGATGCCAGCTCCTTTCATTCAGTCAGTAGCTTCAATCATTTCTGGACGTTTTTCAATGGCAAAAATCAATGAATATTGTAAATGCACAAACAGTAATTTCTCCGCATTGCAAGGTGCAATTCTGAAATTTTTTGCTTTTTCCTGCTCCTCTTAGCATGATAAAGAAGATTCAAAGAGAGTGAGATGCCAGCTCCTTTGATTCAGTCAGTAGCTTCAAACATTTCTGGTATATGAATAACATGATGTTTTTCAATGGCAAAAATCAATGAATATTGTAAATGCACAAACAGTAATTTCTCCGCATTGCAAGGTGCAAGTCTGAAATTTTTTGCTTTTTCCTGCTCCTCTTAGCATGATAAAGAAGATTCAAAGAGAGTGAGATGCCAGCTACTTTCATTCAGTCAGTAGCTTCAATCATTTCTGGACGTTTTTCAATGGTAAAAATCAATGAATATTGTAAATGCACAAACAGTAATTTCTCCACATTGCAAGGTGCAATTCTGAATTTTTTTGCTTTTTCCTGCTCCTCTTAGCATGATAAAGAAGATTCAAAGAGAGTGAGATGCCAGCTCCTTTCATTCAGTCAGTAGCTTCAAACATTTCTGGTATATGAATAACATGATGTTTTTCAATGGCAAAAATCAATGAATATTGTAAATGCACAAACAGTAATTTCTCCGCATTGCAAGGTGCAAGTCTGAAATTTTTTGCTTTTTCCTGCTCCTCTTAGCATGATAAAGAAGATTCAAAGAGAGTGAGATGCCAGCTACTTTCATTCAGTCAGTAGCTTCAATCATTTCTGGACGTTTTTCAATGGTAAAAATCAATGAATATTGTAAATGCACAAACAGTAATTTCTCCACATTGCAAGGTGCAATTCTGAAATTTTTTGCTTTTTCCTGCTCCTCTTAGCATGATAAAGAAGATTCAAAGAGAGTGAGATGCCAGCTCCTTTCATTCAGTCAGTAGCTTCAAACATTTCTGGTATATGAATAACATGATGTTTTTCAATGGCAAAAATCAATGAATATTGTAAATGCACAAACAGTAATTTCTCCACATTGCAAGGTGCAATTCTGAAATTTTTTGCTTTTTCCTGCTCCTCTTAGCTTGATAAAGAAGATTCAAAGAGAGTGAGATGCCAGCTCCTTTCATTCAGTCAGTAGCTTCAAACATTTCTGGTATATGAATAACATGATGTTTTTCAATGGCAAAAATCAATGAATATTGTAAATGCACAAACAGTAATTTCTCCGCATTGCAAGGTGCAATTCTGAAATTTTTTGCTTTTTCCTGCTCCTCTTAGCATGATAAAGAAGATTCAAAGAGAGTGAGATGCCAGCTCCTTTCATTCAGTTAGTAGCTTCAATCATTTCTGGACGTTTTTCAATGGCAAAAATCAATGAATATTGTAAATGCACAAACAGTAATTTCTCCGCATTGCAAGGTGCAATTCTGAAATTTTTTGCTTTTTCCTGCTCCTCTTAGCATGATAAAGAAGATTCAAAGAGAGTGAGATGTCAGCTCCTTTCATTCAGTCAGTAGCTTCAAACATTTCTGGTATATGAATAACATGATGTTTTTCAATGGCAAAAATCAATGAATATTGTAAATGCACAAACAGTAATTTCTCCACATTGCAAGGTGCAATTCTGAAATTTTTTGCTTTTTCCTGCTCCTCTTAGCATGATAAAGAAGATTCAAAGAGAGTGAGATGCCAGCTCCTTTCATTCAGTCAGTAGCTTCAAACATTTCTGGTATATGAATAACATGATGTTTTTCAATGGCAAAAATCAATGAATATTGTAAATGCACAAACAGTAATTTCTCCGCATTGCAAGGTGCAATTCTGAAATTTTTTGCTTTTTCCTGCTCCTCTTAGCATGATAAAGAAGATTCAAAGAGAGTGAGATGCCAGCTCCTTTCATTCAGTCAGTAGCTTCAATCATTTCTGGACGTTTTTCAATGGCAAAAATCAATGAATATTGTAAATGCACAAACAGTAATTTCTCCGCATTGCAAGGTGCAATTCTGAAATTTTTTGCTTTTTCCTGCTCCTCTTAGCATGATAAAGAAGATTCAAAGAGAGTGAGATGCCAGCTCCTTTCATTCAGTCAGTAGCTTCAATCATTTCTGGACGTTTTTCAATGGCAAAAATCAATGAATATTGTAAATGCACAAACAGTAATTTCTCCGCATTGCAAGGTGCAATTCTGAAATTTTTTGCTTTTTCCTGCTCCTCTTAGCATGATAAAGAAGATTCAAAGAGAGTGAGATGTCAGCTCCTTTCATTCAGTCAGTAGCTTCAAACATTTCTGGTATATGAATAACATGATGTTTTTCAATGGCAAAAATCAATGAATATTGTAAATGCACAAACAGTAATTTCTCCACATTGCAAGGTGCAATTCTGAAATTTTTTGCTTTTTCCTGCTCCTCTTAGCATGATAAAGAAGATTCAAAGAGAGTGAGATGCCAGCTCCTTTCATTCAGTCAGTAGCTTCAAACATTTCTGGTATATGAATAACATGATGTTTTTCAATGGCAAAAATCAATGAATATTGTAAATGCACAAACAGTAATTTCTCCGCATTGCAAGGTGCAATTCTGAAATTTTTTGCTTTTTCCTGCTCCTCTTAGCATGATAAAGAAGATTCAAAGAGAGTGAGATGCCAGCTCCTTTCATTCAGTCAGTAGCTTCAATCATTTCTGGACTTTTTCAATGGCAAAAATCAATGAATATTGTAAATGCACAAACAGTAATTTCTCCGCATTGCAAGGTGCAATTCTGAAATTTTTTGCTTTTTCCTGCTCCTCTTAGCATGATAAAGAAGATTCAAAGAGAGTGAGATGTCAGCTCCTTTCATTCAGTCAGTAGCTTCAAACATTTCTGGTATATGAATAACATGATGTTTTTCAATGGCAAAAATCAATGAATATTGTAAATGCACAAACAGTAATTTCTCCGCATTGCAAGGTGCAATTCTGAAATTTTTTGCTTTTTCCTGCTCCTCTTAGCATGATAAAGAAGATTCAAAGAGAGTGAGATGCCAGCTCCTTTCATTCTGTCAGTACCTTCAATCATTTCTGGACGTTTTTCAATGGCAAAAATCAATGAATATTGTAAATGCACAAACAGTAATTTCTCCGCATTGCAAGGTGCAATTCTGAAATTTTTTGCTTTTTCCCGCTCCTCTTAGCATGATAAAGAAGATTCAAAGAGAGTGAGGTGCCAGCTCCTTTCATTCAGTCAGTAGCTTCAAACATTTCTGGTATATGAATAACATGTTTTTCAATGGCAAAAATCAATGAATATTGTAAATGCACAAACAGTAATTTCTCCGCATTGCAAGGTGCAATTCTGAAATTTTTTGCTTTTTCCTGCTCCTCTTAGCATGATAAAGAAGATTCAAAGAGAGTGAGATGCCAGCTCCTTTCATTCAATCAGTAGCTTCAATCATTTCTGGACGTTTTTCAATGGCAAAAATCAATGAATATTGTATATGCACAAACAGTAATTTCTCCGCATTGCAAGGTGCAATTCTGAAATTTTTTGCTTTTTCCTGCTCCTCTTAGCATGATAAAGAAGATTCAAAGAGAGTGAGGTGCCAGCTCCTTTCATTCAGTCAGTAGCTTCAAACATTTCTGGTATATGAATAACATGATGTTTTTCAATGGCAAAAATCAATGAATATTGTAAATGCACAAACAGTAATTTCTCCGCATTGCAAGGTGCAATTCTGAAATTTTTTGCTTTTTCCTGCTCCTCTTAGCATGATAAAGAAGATTCAAAGAGAGTGAGATGCCAGCTCCTTTCATTCAGTCAGTAGCTTCAATCATTTCTGGACGTTTTTCAATGGCAAAAATCAATGAATATTGTAAATGCACAAACAGTAATTTCTCCGCATTGCAAGGTGCAATTCTGAAATTTTTTGCTTTTTCCTGCTCCTCTTAGCATGATAAAGAAGATTCAAAGAGAGTGAGATGCCAGCTCCTTTCATTCAGTCAGTAGCTTCAATCATTTCTGGACGTTTTTCAATGGCAAAAATCAATGAATATTGTAAATGCACAAACAGTAATTTCTCCGCATTGCAAGGTGCAATTCTGAAATTTTTTGCTTTTTCCTGCTCCTCTTAGCATGATAAAGAAGATTCAAAGAGAGTGAGATGCCAGCTCCTTTGATTCAGTCAGTAGCTTCAAACATTTCTGGTATATGAATAACATGATGTTTTTCAATGGCAAAAATCAATGAATATTGTAAATGCACAAACAGTAATTTCTCCGCATTGCAAGGTGCAAGTCTGAAATTTTTTGCTTTTTCCTGCTCCTCTTAGCATGATAAAGAAGATTCAAAGAGAGTGAGATGCCAGCTACTTTCATTCAGTCAGTAGCTTCAATCATTTCTGGACGTTTTTCAATGGTAAAAATCAATGAATATTGTAAATGCACAAACAGTAATTTCTCCACATTGCAAGGTGCAATTCTGAAATTTTTTGCTTTTTCCTGCTCCTCTTAGCATGATAAAGAAGATTCAAAGAGAGTGAGATGCCAGCTCCTTAGATTCAGTCAGTAGCTTCAAACATTTCTGGTATATGAATAACATGATGTTTTTCAATGGCAAAAATCAATGAATATTGTAAATGCACAAACAGTAATTTCTCCGCATTGCAAGGTGCAAGTCTGAAATTTTTTGCTTTTTCCTGCTCCTCTTAGCATGATAAAGAAGATTCAAAGAGAGTGAGATGCCAGCTACTTTCATTCAGTCAGTAGCTTCAATCATTTCTGGACGTTTTTCAATGGTAAAAATCAATGAATATTGTAAATGCACAAACAGTAATTTCTCCACATTGCAAGGTGCAATTCTGAAATTTTTTGCTTTTTCCTGCTCCTCTTAGCATGATAAAGAAGATTCAAAGAGAGTGAGATGCCAGCTCCTTTCATTCAGTCAGTAGCTTCAAACATTTCTGGTATATGAATAACATGATGTTTTTCAATGGCAAAAATCAATGAATATTGTAAATGCACAAACAGTAATTTCTCCACATTGCAAGGTGCAATTCTGAAATTTTTTGCTTTTTCCTGCTCCTCTTAGCATGATAAAGAAGATTCAAAGAGAGTGAGATGCCAGCTCCTTTCATTCAGTCAGTAGCTTCAAACATTTCTGGTATATGAATAACATGTTTTTCAATGGCAAAAATCAATGAATATTGTAAATGCACAAACAGTAATTTCTCCGCATTGCAAGGTGCAATTCTGAAATTTTTTGCTTTTTCCTGCTCCTCTTAGCATGATAAAGAAGATTCAAAGAGAGTGAGATGCCAGCTCCTTTCATTCAGTCAGTAGCTTCAATCATTTCTGGACGTTTTTCAATGGCAAAAATCAATGAATATTGTAAATGCACAAACAGTAATTTCTCCGCATTGCAAGGTGCAATTCTGAAATTTTTTGCTTTTTCCTGCTCCTCTTAGCATGATAAAGAAGATTCAAAGAGAGTGAGATGTCAGCTCCTTTCATTCAGTCAGTAGCTTCAAACATTTCTGGTATATGAATAACATGATGTTTTTCAATGGCAAAAATCAATGAATATTGTAAATGCACAAACAGTAATTTCTCCGCATTGCAAGGTGCAATTCTGAAATTTTTTGCTTTTTCCTGCTCCTCTTAGCATGATAAAGAAGATTCAAAGAGAGTGAGATGCCAGCTCCTTTCATTCAGTCAGTAGCTTCAATCATTTCTGGACGTTTTTCAATGGCAAAAATCAATGAATATTGTAAATGCACAAACAGTAATTTCTCCGCATTGCAAGGTGCAATTCTGAAATTTTTTGCTTTTTCCTGCTCCTCTTAGCATGATAAAGAAGATTCAAAGAGAGTGAGATGCCAGCTCCTTTCATTCAGTCAGTAGCTTCAATCATTTCTGGACGTTTTTCAATGGCAAAAATCAATGAATATTGTAAATGCACAAACAGTAATTTCTCCGCATTGCAAGGTGCAATTCTGAAATTTTTTGCTTTTTCCTGCTCCTCTTAGCATGATAAAGAAGATTCAAAGAGAGTGAGATGCCAACTCCTTTCATTCAGTCAGTAGCTTCAAACATTTCTGGTATATGAATAACATGATGTTTTTCAATGGCAAAAATCAATGAATATTGTAAATGCACAAACAGTAATTTCTCCGCATTGCAAGGTGCAATTCTGAAATTTTTTGCTTTTTCCTGCTCCTCTTAGCATGATAAAGAAGATTCAAAGAGAGTGAGATGCCAGCTCCTTTCATTCAATCAGTAGCTTCAATCATTTCTGGACGTTTTTCAATGGCAAAAATCAATGAATATTGTATATGCACAAACAGTAATTTCTCCGCATTGCAAGGTGCAATTCTGAAATTTTTTGCTTTTTCCTGCTCCTCTTAGCATGATAAAGAAGATTCAAAGAGAGTGAGATGCCAGCTCCTTTCATTCAGTCAGTAGCTTCAATCATTTCTGGACGTTTTTCAATGGCAAAAATCAATGAATATTGTAAATGCACAAACAGTAATTTCTCCGCATTGCAAGGTGCAATTCTGAAATTTTTTGCTTTTTCCTGCTCCTCTTAGCATGATAAAGAAGATTCAAAGAGAGTGAGATGCCAGCTCCTTTGATTCAGTCAGTAGCTTCAAACATTTCTGGTATATGAATAACATGATGTTTTTCAATGGCAAAAATCAATGAATATTGTAAATGCACAAACAGTAATTTCTCCGCATTGCAAGGTGCAAGTCTGAAATTTTTTGCTTTTTCCTGCTCCTCTTAGCATGATAAAGAAGATTCAAAGAGAGTGAGATGCCAGCTACTTTCATTCAGTCAGTAGCTTCAATCATTTCTGGACGTTTTTCAATGGTAAAAATCAATGAATATTGTAAATGCACAAACAGTAATTTCTCCACATTGCAAGGTGCAATTCTGAAATTTTTTGCTTTTTCCTGCTCCTCTTAGCATGATAAAGAAGATTCAAAGAGAGTGAGATGCCAGCTCCTTTCATTCAGTCAGTAGCTTCAAACATTTCTGGTATATGAATAACATGATGTTTTTCAATGGCAAAAATCAATGAATATTGTAAATGCACAAACAGTAATTTCTCCGCATTGCAAGGTGCAAGTCTGAAATTTTTTGCTTTTTCCTGCTCCTCTTAGCATGATAAAGAAGATTCAAAGAGAGTGAGATGCCAGCTACTTTCATTCAGTCAGTAGCTTCAATCATTTCTGGACGTTTTTCAATGGTAAAAATCAATGAATATTGTAAATGCACAAACAGTAATTTCTCCACATTGCAAGGTGCAATTCTGAAATTTTTTGCTTTTTCCTGCTTCTCTTAGCATGATAAAGAAGATTCAAAGAGAGTGAGATGCCAGCTCCTTTCATTCAGTCAGTAGCTTCAAACATTTCTGGTATATGAATAACATGATGTTTTTCAATGGCAAAAATCAATGAATATTGTAAATGCACAAACAGTAATTTCTCCACATTGCAAGGTGCAATTCTGAAATTTTTTGCTTTTTCCTGCTCCTCTTAGCATGATAAAGAAGATTCAAAGAGAGTGAGATGCCAGCTCCTTTCATTCAGTCAGTAGCTTCAAACATTTCTGGTATATGAATAACATGATGTTTTTCAATGGCAAAAATCAATGAATATTGTAAATGCACAAACAGTAATTTCTCCGCATTGCAAGGTGCAATTCTGAAATTTTTTGCTTTTTCCTGCTCCTCTTAGCATGATAAAGAAGATTCAAAGAGAGTGAGATGCCAGCTCCTTTCATTCAGTCAGTAGCTTCAATCATTTCTGGACGTTTTTCAATGGCAAAAATCAATGAATATTGTAAATGCACAAACAGTAATTTCTCCGCATTGCAAGGTGCAATTCTGAAATTTTTTGCTTTTTCCTGCTCCTCTTAGCATGATAAAGAAGATTCAAAGAGAGTGAGATGTCAGCTCCTTTCATTCAGTCAGTAGCTTCAAACATTTCTGGTATATGAATAACATGATGTTTTTCAATGGCAAAAATCAATGAATATTGTAAATGCACAAACAGTAATTTCTCCGCATTGCAAGGTGCAATTCTGAAATTTTTTGCTTTTTCCTGCTCCTCTTAGCATGATAAAGAAGATTCAAAGAGAGTGAGATGCCAGCTCCTTTCATTCAGTCAGTAGCTTCAATCATTTCTGGACGTTTTTCAATGGCAAAAATCAATGAATATTGTAAATGCACAAACAGTAATTTCTCCGCATTGCAAGGTGCAATTCTGAAATTTTTTGCTTTTTCCTGCTCCTCTTAGCATGATAAAGAAGATTCAAAGAGAGTGAGATGCCAGCTCCTTTCATTCAGTCAGTAGCTTCAATCATTTCTGGACGTTTTTCAAAGGCAAAAATCAATGAATATTGTAAATGCACAAACAGTAATTTCTCCGCATTGCAAGGTGCAATTCTGAAATTTTTTGCTTTTTCCTGCTCCTCTTAGCATGATAAAGATTCAAAGAGAGTGAGATGCCAGCTCCTTTGATTCAGTCAGTAGCTTCAAACATTTCTGGTATATGAATAACATGATGTTTTTCAATGGCAAAAATCAATGAATATTGTAAATGCACAAACAGTAATTTCTCCGCATTGCAAGGTGCAAGTCTGAAATTTTTTGCTTTTTCCTGCTCCTCTTAGCATGATAAAGAAGATTCAAAGAGAGTGAGATGCCAGCTACTTTCATTCAGTCAGTAGCTTCAATCATTTCTGGACGTTTTTCAATGGTAAAAATCAATGAATATTGTTTATGCACAAACAGTAATTTCTCCACATTGCAAGGTGCAATTCTGAAATTTTTTGCTTTTTCCTGCTCCTCTTAGCATGATAAAGAAGATTCAAAGAGAGTGAGATGCCAGCTCCTTTCATTCAGTCAGTAGCTTCAAACATTTCTGGTATATGAATAACATGATGTTTTTCAATGGCAAAAATCAATGAATATTGTAAATGCACAAACAGTAATTTCTCCGCATTGCAAGGTGCAAGTCTGAAATTTTTTGCTTTTTCCTGCTCCTCTTAGCATGATAAAGAAGATTCAAAGAGAGTGAGATGCCAGCTACTTTCATTCAGTCAGTAGCTTCAATCATTTCTGGACGTTTTTCAATGGTAAAAATCAATGAATATTGTAAATGCACAAACAGTAATTTCTCCGCATTGCAAGGTGCAATTCTGAAATTTTTTGCTTTTTCCTGCTCCTCTTAGCATGATAAAGAAGATTCAAAGAGAGTGAGATGCCAGCTCCTTTCATTCAGTCAGTAGCTTCAAACATTTCTGGTATATGAATAACATGATGTTTTTCAATGGCAAAAATCAATGAATATTGTAAATGCACAAACAGTAATTTCTCCACATTGCAAGGTGCAATTCTGAAATTTTTTGCTTTTTCCTGCTCCTCTTAGCATGATAAAGAAGATTCAAAGAGAGTGAGATGCCAGCTCCTTTCATTCAGTCAGTAGCTTCAAACATTTCTGGTATATGAATAACATGTTTTTCAATGGCAAAAATCAATGAATATTGTAAATGCACAAACAGTAATTTCTCCGCATTGCAAGGTGCAATTCTGAAATTTTTTGCTTTTTCCTGATCCTCTTAGCATGATAAAGAAGATTCAAAGAGAGTGAGATGCCAGCTCCTTTCATTCAGTCAGTAGCTTCAATCATTTCTGGACGTTTTTCAATGGCAAAAATCAATGAATATTGTAAATGCACAAACAGTAATTTCTCCGCATTGCAAGGTGCAATTCTGAAATTTTTTGCTTTTTCCTGCTCCTCTTAGCATGATAAAGAAGATTCAAAGAGAGTGAGATGTCAGCTCCTTTCATTCAGTCAGTAGCTTCAAACATTTCTGGTATATGAATAACATGATGTTTTTCAATGGCAAAAATCAATGAATATTGTAAATGCACAAACAGTAATTTCTCCGCATTGCAAGGTGCAATTCTGAAATTTTTTGCTTTTTCCTGCTCCTCTTAGCATGATAAAGAAGATTCAAAGAGAGTGAGATGCCAGCTCCTTTCATTCAGTCAGTAGCTTCAATCATTTCTGGACGTTTTTCAATGGCAAAAATCAATGAATATTGTAAATGCACAAACAGTAATTTCTCCGCATTGCAAGGTGCAATTCTGAAATTTTTTGCTTTTTCCTGCTCCTCTTAGCATGATAAAGAAGATTCAAAGAGAGTGAGATGCCAGCTCCTTTCATTCAGTCAGTAGCTTCAATCATTTCTGGACGTTTTTCAATGGCAAAAATCAATGAATATTGTAAATGCACAAACAGTAATTTCTCCGCATTGCAAGGTGCAATTCTGAAATTTTTTGCTTTTTCCTGCTCCTCTTAGCATGATAAAGAAGATTCAAAGAGAGTGAGATGCCAACTCCTTTCATTCAGTCAGTAGCTTCAAACATTTCTGGTATATGAATAACATGATGTTTTTCAATGGCAAAAATCAATGAATATTGTAAATGCACAAACAGTAATTTCTCCGCATTGCAAGGTGCAATTCTGAAATTTTTTGCTTTTTCCTGCTCCTCTTAGCATGATAAAGAAGATTCAAAGAGAGTGAGATGCCAGCTCCTTTCATTCAATCAGTAGCTTCAATCATTTCTGGACGTTTTTCAATGGCAAAAATCAATGAATATTGTATATGCACAAACAGTAATTTCTCCGCATTGCAAGGTGCAATTCTGAAATTTTTTGCTTTTTCCTGCTCCTCTTAGCATGATAAAGAAGATTCAAAGAGAGTGAGATGCCAGCTCCTTTCATTCAGTCAGTAGCTTCAATCATTTCTGGACGTTTTTCAATGGCAAAAATCAATGAATATTGTAAATGCACAAACAGTAATTTCTCCGCATTGCAAGGTGCAATTCTGAAATTTTTTGCTTTTTCCTGCTCCTCTTAGCATGATAAAGAAGATTCAAAGAGAGTGAGATGCCAGCTCCTTTGATTCAGTCAGTAGCTTCAAACATTTCTGGTATATGAATAACATGATGTTTTTCAATGGCAAAAATCAATGAATATTGTAAATGCACAAACAGTAATTTCTCCGCATTGCAAGGTGCAAGTCTGAAATTTTTTGCTTTTTCCTGCTCCTCTTAGCATGATAAAGAAGATTCAAAGAGAGTGAGATGCCAGCTACTTTCATTCAGTCAGTAGCTTCAATCATTTCTGGACGTTTTTCAATGGTAAAAATCAATGAATATTGTAAATGCACAAACAGTAATTTCTCCACATTGCAAGGTGCAATTCTGAAATTTTTTGCTTTTTCCTGCTCCTCTTAGCATGATAAAGAAGATTCAAAGAGAGTGAGATGCCAGCTCCTTTCATTCAGTCAGTAGCTTCAAACATTTCTGGTATATGAATAACATGATGTTTTTCAATGGCAAAAATCAATGAATATTGTAAATGCACAAACAGTAATTTCTCCGCATTGCAAGGTGCAAGTCTGAAATTTTTTGCTTTTTCCTGCTCCTCTTAGCATGATAAAGAAGATTCAAAGAGAGTGAGATGCCAGCTACTTTCATTCAGTCAGTAGCTTCAAACATTTCTGGACGTTTTTCAATGGTAAAAATCAATGAATATTGTAAATGCACAAACAGTAATTTCTCCACATTGCAAGGTGCAATTCTGAAATTTTTTGCTTTTTCCTGCTTCTCTTAGCATGATAAAGAAGATTCAAAGAGAGTGAGATGCCAGCTCCTTTCATTCAGTCAGTAGCTTCAAACATTTCTGGTATATGAATAACATGATGTTTTTCAATGGCAAAAATCAATGAATATTGTAAATGCACAAACAGTAATTTCTCCACATTGCAAGGTGCAATTCTGAAATTTTTTGCTTTTTCCTGCTCCTCTTAGCATGATAAAGAAGATTCAAAGAGAGTGAGATGCCAGCTCCTTTCATTCAGTCAGTAGCTTCAAACATTTCTGGTATATGAATAACATGATGTTTTTCAATGGCAAAAATCAATGAATATTGTAAATGCACAAACAGTAATTTCTCCGCATTGCAAGGTGCAATTCTGAAATTTTTTGCTTTTTCCTGCTCCTCTTAGCATGATAAAGAAGATTCAAAGAGAGTGAGATGCCAGCTCCTTTCATTCAGTCAGTAGCTTCAATCATTTCTGGACGTTTTTCAATGGCAAAAATCAATGAATATTGTAAATGCACAAACAGTAATTTCTCCGCATTGCAAGGTGCAATTCTGAAATTTTTTGCTTTTTCCTGCTCCTCTTAGCATGATAAAGAAGATTCAAAGAGAGTGAGATGTCAGCTCCTTTCATTCAGTCAGTAGCTTCAAACATTTCTGGTATATGAATAACATGATGTTTTTCAATGGCAAAAATCAATGAATATTGTAAATGCACAAACAGTAATTTCTCCGCATTGCAAGGTGCAATTCTGAAATTTTTTGCTTTTTCCTGCTCCTCTTAGCATGATAAAGAAGATTCAAAGAGAGTGAGATGCCAGCTCCTTTCATTCAGTCAGTAGCTTCAATCATTTCTGGACGTTTTTCAATGGCAAAAATCAATGAATATTGTAAATGCACAAACAGTAATTTCTCCGCATTGCAAGGTGCAATTCTGAAATTTTTTGCTTTTTCCTGCTCCTCTTAGCATGATAAAGAAGATTCAAAGAGAGTGAGATGCCAGCTCCTTTCATTCAGTCAGTAGCTTCAATCATTTCTGGACGTTTTTCAAAGGCAAAAATCAATGAATATTGTAAATGCACAAACAGTAATTTCTCCGCATTGCAAGGTGCAATTCTGAAATTTTTTGCTTTTTCCTGCTCCACTTAGCATGATAAAGATTCAAAGAGAGTGAGATGCCAGCTCCTTTGATTCAGTCAGTAGCTTCAAACATTTCTGGTATATGAATAACATGATGTTTTTCAATGGCAAAAATCAATGAATATTGTAAATGCACAAACAGTAATTTCTCCGCATTGCAAGGTGCAAGTCTGAAATTTTTTGCTTTTTCCTGCTCCTCTTAGCATGATAAAGAAGATTCAAAGAGAGTGAGATGCCAGCTCCTTTCATTCAGTCAGTAGCTTCAATCATTTCTGGACGTTTTTCAAAGGCAAAAATCAATGAATATTGTAAATGCACAAACAGTAATTTCTCCGCATTGCAAGGTGCAATTCTGAAATTTTTTGCTTTTTCCTGCTCCACTTAGCATGATAAAGATTCAAAGAGAGTGAGATGCCAGCTCCTTTGATTCAGTCAGTAGCTTCAAACATTTCTGGTATATGAATAACATGATGTTTTTCAATGGCAAAAATCAATGAATATTGTAAATGCACAAACAGTAATTTCTCCGCATTGCAAGGTGCAAGTCTGAAATTTTTTGCTTTTTCCTGCTCCTCTTAGCATGATAAAGAAGATTCAAAGAGAGTGAGATGCCAGCTACTTTCATTCAGTCAGTAGCTTCAATCATTTCTGGACGTTTTTCAATGGTAAAAATCAATGAATATTGTTTATGCACAAACAGTAATTTCTCCACATTGCAAGGTGCAATTCTGAAATTTTTTGCTTTTTCCTGCTCCTCTTAGCATGATAAAGAAGATTCAAAGAGAGTGAGATGCCAGCTCCTTTCATTCAGTCAGTAGCTTCAAACATTTCTGGTATATGAATAACATGATGTTTTTCAATGGCAAAAATCAATGAATATTGTAAATGCACAAACAGTAATTTCTCCGCATTGCAAGGTGCAAGTCTGAAATTTTTTGCTTTTTCCTGCTCCTCTTAGCATGATAAAGAAGATTCAAAGAGAGTGAGATGCCAGCTACTTTCATTCAGTCAGTAGCTTCAATCATTTCTGGACGTTTTTCAATGGTAAAAATCAATGAATATTGTAAATGCACAAACAGTAATTTCTCCGCATTGCAAGGTGCAATTCTGAAATTTTTTGCTTTTTCCTGCTCCTCTTAGCATGATAAAGAAGATTCAAAGAGAGTGAGATGCCAGCTCCTTTCATTCAGTCAGTAGCTTCAAACATTTCTGGTATATGAATAACATGATGTTTTTCAATGGCAAAAATCAATGAATATTGTAAATGCACAAACAGTAATTTCTCCACATTGCAAGGTGCAATTCTGAAATTTTTTGCTTTTTCCTGCTCCTCTTAGCATGATAAAGAAGATTCAAAGAGAGTGAGATGCCAGCTCCTTTCATTCAGTCAGTAGCTTCAAACATTTCTGGTATATGAATAACATGATGTTTTTCAATGGCAAAAATCAATGAATATTGTAAATGCACAAACAGCAATTTCTCCGCATTGCAAGGTGCAATTCTGAAATTTTTTGCTTTTTCCTGCTCCTCTTAGCATGATAAAGAAGATTCAAAGAGAGTGAGATGCCAGCTCCTTTCATTCAGTCAGTAGCTTCAATCATTTCTGGACGTTTTTCAATGGCAAAAATCAATGAATATTGTAAATGCACAAACAGTAATTTCTCCGCATTGCAAGGTGCAATTCTGAAATTTTTTGCTTTTTCCTGCTCCTCTTAGCATGATAAAGAAGATTCAAAGAGAGTGAGATGTCAGCTCCTTTCATTCAGTCAGTAGCTTCAAACATTTCTGGTATATGAATAACATGATGTTTTTCAATGGCAAAAATCAATGAATATTGTAAATGCACAAACAGTAATTTCTCCGCATTGCAAGGTGCAATTCTGAAATTTTTTGCTTTTTCCTGCTCCTCTTAGCATGATAAAGAAGATTCAAAGAGAGTGAGATGCCAGCTCCTTTCATTCAGTCAGTAGCTTCAATCATTTCTGGACGTTTTTCAATGGCAAAAATCAATGAATATTGTAAATGCACAAACAGTAATTTCTCCGCATTGCAAGGTGCAATTCTGAAATTTTTTGCTTTTTCCTGCTCCTCTTAGCATGATAAAGAAGATTCAAAGAGAGTGAGATGCCAGCTCCTTTCATTCAGTCAGTAGCTTCAAACATTTCTGGTATATGAATAACATGATGTTTTTCAATGGCAAAAATCAATGAATATTGTAAATGCACAAACAGTAATTTCTCCGCATTGCAAGGTGCAATTCTGAAATTTTTTGCTTTTTCCTGCTCCTCTTAGCATGATAAAGAAGATTCAAAGAGAGTGAGATGCCAACTCCTTTCATTCAGTCAGTAGCTTCAAACATTTCTGGTATATGAATAACATGATGTTTTTCAATGGCAAAAATCAATGAATATTGTAAATGCACAAACAGTAATTTCTCCGCATTGCAAGGTGCAATTCTGAAATTGTTTGCTTTTTCCTGCTCCTCTTAGCATGATAAAGAAGATTCAAAGAGAGTGAGATGCCAGCTCCTTTCATTCAGTCAGTAGCTTCAATCATTTCTGGACGTTTTTCAATGGCAAAAATCAATGAATATTGTAAATGCACAAACAGTAATTTCTCCGCATTGCAAGGTGCAATTCTGAAATTTTTTGCTTTTTCCTGCTCCTCTTAGCATGATAAAGAAGATTCAAAGAGAGTGAGATGCCAGCTCCTTTCATTCAGTCAGTACCTTCAATCATTTCTGGACGTTTTTCAATGGCAAAAATCAATGAATATTGTAAATGCACAAACAGTAATTTCTCCGCATTGCAAGGTGCAATTCTGAAATTTTTTGCTTTTTCCCGCTCCTCTTAGCATGATAAAGAAGATTCAAAGAGAGTGAGGTGCCAGCTCCTTTCATTCAGTCAGTAGCTTCAAACATTTCTGGTATATGAATAACATGTTTTTCAATGGCAAAAATCAATGAATATTGTAAATGCACAAACAGTAATTTCTCCGCATTGCAAGGTGCAATTCTGAAATTTTTTGCTTTTTCCTGCTCCTCTTAGCATGATAAAGAAGATTCAAAGAGAGTGAGATGCCAGCTTCTTTCATTCAATCAGTAGCTTCAATCATTTCTGGACGTTTTTCAATGGCAAAAATCAATGAATATTGTATATGCACAAACAGTAATTTCTCCGCATTGCAAGGTGCAATTCTGAAATTTTTTGCTTTTTCCTGCTCCTCTTAGCATGATAAAGAAGATTCAAAGAGAGTGAGGTGCCAGCTCCTTTCATTCAGTCAGTAGCTTCAAACATTTCTGGTATATGAATAACATGTTTTTCAATGGCAAAAATCAATGAATATTGTAAATGCACAAACAGTAATTTCTCCGCATTGCAAGGTGCAATTCTGAAATTTTTTGCTTTTTCCTGCTCCTCTTAGCATGATAAAGAAGATTCAAAGAGAGTGAGATGCCAGCTCCTTTCATTCAGTCAGTAGCTTCAATCATTTCTGGACGTTTTTCAATGGCAAAAATCAATGAATATTGTAAATGCACAAACAGTAATTTCTCCGCATTGCAAGGTGCAATTCTGAAATTTTTTGCTTTTTCCTGCTCCTCTTAGCATGATAAAGAAGATTCAAAGAGAGTGAGATGCCAGCTCCTTTCATTCAGTCAGTAGCTTCAATCATTTCTGGACGTTTTTCAATGGCAAAAATCAATGAATATTGTAAATGCACAAACAATAATTTCTCCGCATTGCAAGGTGCAATTCTGAAATTTTTTGCTTTTTCCTGCTCCTCTTAGCATGATAAAGAAGATTCAAAGAGAGTGAGATGCCAGCTCCTTTGATTCAGTCAGTAGCTTCAAACATTTCTGGTATATGAATAACATGATGTTTTTCAATGGCAAAAATCAATGAATATTGTAAATGCACAAACAGTAATTTCTCCGCATTGCAAGGTGCAAGTCTGAAATTTTTTGCTTTTTCCTGCTCCTCTTAGCATGATAAAGAAGATTCAAAGAGAGTGAGATGCCAGCTCCTTTCATTCAGTCAGTAGCTTCAAACATTTCTGGTATATGAATAACATGATGTTTTTCAATGGCAAAAATCAATGAATATTGTAAATGCACAAACAGTAATTTCTCCGCATTGCAAGGTGCAAGTCTGAAATTTTTTGCTTTTTCCTGCTCCTCTTAGCATGATAAAGAAGATTCAAAGAGAGTGAGATGCCAGCTACTTTCATTCAGTCAGTAGCTTCAATCATTTCTGGACGTTTTTCAATGGTAAAAATCAATGAATATTGTAAATGCACAAACAGTAATTTCTCCACATTGCAAGGTGCAATTCTGAAATTTTTTGCTTTTTCCTGCTCCTCTTAGCATGATAAAGAAGATTCAAAGAGAGTGAGATGCCAGCTCCTTTCATTCAGTCAGTAGCTTCAAACATTTCTGGTATATGAATAACATGATGTTTTTCAATGGCAAAAATCAATGAATATTGTAAATGCACAAACAGTAATTTCTCCGCATTGCAAGGTGCAAGTCTGAAATTTTTTGCTTTTTCCTGCTCCTCTTAGCATGATAAAGAAGATTCAAAGAGAGTGAGATGCCAGCTACTTTCATTCAGTCAGTAGCTTCAATCATTTCTGGACGTTTTTCAATGGCAAAAATCAATGAATATTGTAAATGCACAAACAGTAATTTCTCCGCATTGCAAGGTGCAATTCTGAAATTTTTTGCTTTTTCCTGCTCCTCTTAGCATGATAAAGAAGATTCAAAGAGAGTGAGATGTCAGCTCCTTTCATTCAGTCAGTAGCTTCAAACATTTCTGGTATATGAATAACATGATGTTTTTCAATGGCAAAAATCAATGAATATTGTAAATGCACAAACAGTAATTTCTCCGCATTGCAAGGTGCAATTCTGAAATTTTTTGCTTTTTCCTGCTCCTCTTAGCATGATAAAGAAGATTCAAAGAGAGTGAGATGCCAGCTCCTTTCATTCAGTCAGTAGCTTCAATCATTTCTGGACGTTTTTCAATGGCAAAAATCAATGAATATTGTAAATGCACAAACAGTAATTTCTCCGCATTGCAAGGTGCAATTCTGAAATTTTTTGCTTTTTCCTGCTCCTCTTAGCATGATAAAGAAGATTCAAAGAGAGTGAGATGTCAGCTCCTTTCATTCAGTCAGTAGCTTCAAACATTTCTGGTATATGAATAACATGATGTTTTTCAATGGCAAAAATCAATGAATATTGTAAATGCACAAACAGTAATTTCTCCGCATTGCAAGGTGCAATTCTGAAATTTTTTGCTTTTTCCTGCTCCTCTTAGCATGATAAAGAAGATTCAAAGAGAGTGAGATGCCAGCTCCTTTCATTCAGTCAGTAGCTTCAAACATTTCTGGTATATGAATAACATGATGTTTTTCAATGGCAAAAATCAATGAATATTGTAAATGCACAAACAGTAATTTCTCCGCATTGCAAGGTGCAATTCTGAAATTTTTTGCTTTTTCCTGCTCCTCTTAGCATGATAAAGAAGATTCAAAGAGAGTGAGATGCCAACTCCTTTCATTCAGTCAGTAGCTTCAAACATTTCTGGTATATGAATAACATGATGTTTTTCAATGGCAAAAATCAATGAATATTGTAAATGCACAAACAGTAATTTCTCCGCATTGCAAGGTGCAATTCTGAAATTGTTTGCTTTTTCCTGCTCCTCTTAGCATGATAAAGAAGATTCAAAGAGAGTGAGATGCCAGCTCCTTTCATTCAGTCAGTAGCTTCAATCATTTCTGGACGTTTTTCAATGGCAAAAATCAATGAATATTGTAAATGCACAAACAGTAATTTCTCCGCATTGCAAGGTGCAATTCTGAAATTTTTTGCTTTTTCCTGCTCCTCTTAGCATGATAAAGAAGATTCAAAGAGAGTGAGATGCCAGCTCCTTTCATTCAGTCAGTACCTTCAATCATTTCTGGACGTTTTTCAATGGCAAAAATCAATGAATATTGTAAATGCACAAACAGTAATTTCTCCGCATTGCAAGGTGCAATTCTGAAATTTTTTGCTTTTTCCCGCTCCTCTTAGCATGATAAAGAAGATTCAAAGAGAGTGAGGTGCCAGCTCCTTTCATTCAGTCAGTAGCTTCAAACATTTCTGGTATATGAATAACATGTTTTTCAATGGCAAAAATCAATGAATATTGTAAATGCACAAACAGTAATTTCTCCGCATTGCAAGGTGCAATTCTGAAATTTTTTGCTTTTTCCTGCTCCTCTTAGCATGATAAAGAAGATTCAAAGAGAGTGAGATGCCAGCTCCTTTCATTCAATCAGTAGCTTCAATCATTTCTGGACGTTTTTCAATGGCAAAAATCAATGAATATTGTATATGCACAAACAGTAATTTCTCCGCATTGCAAGGTGCAATTCTGAAATTTTTTGCTTTTTCCTGCTCCTCTTAGCATGATAAAGAAGATTCAAAGAGAGTGAGGTGCCAGCTCCTTTCATTCAGTCAGTAGCTTCAAACATTTCTGGTATATGAATAACATGTTTTTCAATGGCAAAAATCAATGAATATTGTAAATGCACAAACAGTAATTTCTCCGCATTGCAAGGTGCAATTCTGAAATTTTTTGCTTTTTCCTGCTCCTCTTAGCATGATAAAGAAGATTCAAAGAGAGTGAGATGCCAGCTCCTTTCATTCAGTCAGTAGCTTCAATCATTTCTGGACGTTTTTCAATGGCAAAAATCAATGAATATTGTAAATGCACAAACAGTAATTTCTCCGCATTGCAAGGTGCAATTCTGAAATTTTTTGCTTTTTCCTGCTCCTCTTAGCATGATAAAGAAGATTCAAAGAGAGTGAGATGCCAGCTCCTTTCATTCAGTCAGTAGCTTCAATCATTTCTGGACGTTTTTCAATGGCAAAAATCAATGAATATTGTAAATGCACAAACAATAATTTCTCCGCATTGCAAGGTGCAATTCTGAAATTTTTTGCTTTTTCCTGCTCCTCTTAGCATGATAAAGAAGATTCAAAGAGAGTGAGATGCCAGCTCCTTTGATTCAGTCAGTAGCTTCAAACATTTCTGGTATATGAATAACATGATGTTTTTCAATGGCAAAAATCAATGAATATTGTAAATGCACAAACAGTAATTTCTCCGCATTGCAAGGTGCAAGTCTGAAATTTTTTGCTTTTTCCTGCTCCTCTTAGCATGATAAAGAAGATTCAAAGAGAGTGAGATGCCAGCTCCTTTCATTCAGTCAGTAGCTTCAAACATTTCTGGTATATGAATAACATGATGTTTTTCAATGGCAAAAATCAATGAATATTGTAAATGCACAAACAGTAATTTCTCCGCATTGCAAGGTGCAAGTCTGAAATTTTTTGCTTTTTCCTGCTCCTCTTAGCATGATAAAGAAGATTCAAAGAGAGTGAGATGCCAGCTACTTTCATTCAGTCAGTAGCTTCAATCATTTCTGGACGTTTTTCAATGGTAAAAATCAATGAATATTGTAAATGCACAAACAGTAATTTCTCCACATTGCAAGGTGCAATTCTGAAATTTTTTGCTTTTTCCTGCTCCTCTTAGCATGATAAAGAAGATTCAAAGAGAGTGAGATGCCAGCTCCTTTCATTCAGTCAGTAGCTTCAAACATTTCTGGTATATGAATAACATGATGTTTTTCAATGGCAAAAATCAATGAATATTGTAAATGCACAAACAGTAATTTCTCCGCATTGCAAGGTGCAAGTCTGAAATTTTTTGCTTTTTCCTGCTCCTCTTAGCATGATAAAGAAGATTCAAAGAGAGTGAGATGCCAGCTACTTTCATTCAGTCAGTAGCTTCAATCATTTCTGGACGTTTTTCAATGGTAAAAATCAATGAATATTGTAAATGCACAAACAGTAATTTCTCCACATTGCAAGGTGCAATTCTGAAATTTTTTGCTTTTTCCTGCTCCTCTTAGCATGATAAAGAAGATTCAAAGAGAGTGAGATGCCAGCTCCTTTCATTCAGTCAGTAGCTTCAAACATTTCTGGTATATGAATAACATGATGTTTTTCAATGGCAAAAATCAATGAATATTGTAAATGCACAAACAGTAATTTCTCCACATTGCAAGGTGCAATTCTGAAATTTTTTGCTTTTTCCTGCTCCTCTTAGCATGATAAAGAAGATTCAAAGAGAGTGAGATGCCAGCTCCTTTCATTCAGTCAGTAGCTTCAAACATTTCTGGTATATGAATAACATGATGTTTTTCAATGGCAAAAATCAATGAATATTGTAAATGCACAAACAGTAATTTCTCCGCATTGCAAGGTGCAATTCTGAAATTTTTTGCTTTTTCCTGCTCCTCTTAGCATGATAAAGAAGATTCAAAGAGAGTGAGATGCCAGCTCCTTTCATTCAGTCAGTAGCTTCAATCATTTCTGGACGTTTTTCAATGGCAAAAATCAATGAATATTGTAAATGCACAAACAGTAATTTCTCCGCATTGCAAGGTGCAATTCTGAAATTTTTTGCTTTTTCCTGCTCCTCTTAGCATGATAAAGAAGATTCAAAGAGAGTGAGATGTCAGCTCCTTTCATTCAGTCAGTAGCTTCAAACATTTCTGGTATATGAATAACATGATGTTTTTCAATGGCAAAAATCAATGAATATTGTAAATGCACAAACAGTAATTTCTCCGCATTGCAAGGTGCAATTCTGAAATTTTTTGCTTTTTCCTGCTCCTCTTAGCATGATAAAGAAGATTCAAAGAGAGTGAGATGCCAGCTCCTTTCATTCAGTCAGTAGCTTCAATCATTTCTGGACGTTTTTCAATGGCAAAAATCAATGAATATTGTAAATGCACAAACAGTAATTTCTCCGCATTGCAAGGTGCAATTCTGAAATTTTTTGCTTTTTCCTGCTCCTCTTAGCATGATAAAGAAGATTCAAAGAGAGTGAGATGCCAGCTCCTTTCATTCAGTCAGTAGCTTCAAACATTTCTGGTATATGAATAACATGATGTTTTTCAATGGCAAAAATCAATGAATATTGTAAATGCACAAACAGTAATTTCTCCGCATTGCAAGGTGCAATTCTGAAATTTTTTGCTTTTTCCTGCTCCTCTTAGCATGATAAAGAAGATTCAAAGAGAGTGAGATGCCAGCTCCTTTCATTCAGTCAGTAGCTTCAATCATTTCTGGACGTTTTTCAATGGCAAAAATCAATGAATATTGTAAATGCACAAACAGTAATTTCTCCGCATTGCAAGGTGCAATTCTGAAATTGTTTGCTTTTTCCTGCTCCTCTTAGCATGATAAAGAAGATTCAAAGAGAGTGAGATGCCAGCTCCTTTCATTCAGTCAGTAGCTTCAATCATTTCTGGACGTTTTTCAATGGCAAAAATCAATGAATATTGTAAATGCACAAACAGTAATTTCTCCGCATTGCAAGGTGCAATTCTGAAATTTTTTGCTTTTTCCTGCTCCTCTTAGCATGATAAAGAAGATTCAAAGAGAGTGAGATGCCAGCTCCTTTCATTCAGTCAGTACCTTCAATCATTTCTGGACGTTTTTCAATGGCAAAAATCAATGAATATTGTAAATGCACAAACAGTAATTTCTCCGCATTGCAAGGTGCAATTCTGAAATTTTTTGCTTTTTCCCGCTCCTCTTAGCATGATAAAGAAGATTCAAAGAGAGTGAGGTGCCAGCTCCTTTCATTCAGTCAGTAGCTTCAAACATTTCTGGTATATGAATAACATGTTTTTCAATGGCAAAAATCAATGAATATTGTAAATGCACAAACAGTAATTTCTCCGCATTGCAAGGTGCAATTCTGAAATTTTTTGCTTTTTCCTGCTCCTCTTAGCATGATAAAGAAGATTCAAAGAGAGTGAGATGCCAGCTCCTTTCATTCAATCAGTAGCTTCAATCATTTCTGGACGTTTTTCAATGGCAAAAATCAATGAATATTGTATATGCACAAACAGTAATTTCTCCACATTGCAAGGTGCAATTCTGAAATTTTTTGCTTTTTCCTGCTCCTCTTAGCATGATAAAGAAGATTCAAAGAGAGTGAGGTGCCAGCTCCTTTCATTCAGTCAGTAGCTTCAAACATTTCTGGTATATGAATAACATGTTTTTCAATGGCAAAAATCAATGAATATTGTAAATGCACAAACAGTAATTTCTCCGCATTGCAAGGTGCAATTCTGAAATTTTTTGCTTTTTCCTGCTCCTCTTAGCATGATAAAGAAGATTCAAAGAGAGTGAGATGCCAGCTCCTTTCATTCAGTCAGTAGCTTCAATCATTTCTGGACGTTTTTCAATGGCAAAAATCAATGAATATTGTAAATGCACAAACAGTAATTTCTCCGCATTGCAAGGTGCAATTCTGAAATTTTTTGCTTTTTCCTGCTCCTCTTAGCATGATAAAGAAGATTCAAAGAGAGTGAGATGCCAGCTACTTTCATTCAGTCAGTAGCTTCAATCATTTCTGGACGTTTTTCAATGGTAAAAATCAATGAATATTGTAAATGCACAAACAGTAATTTCTCCACATTGCAAGGTGCAATTCTGAAATTTTTTGCTTTTTCCTGCTCCTCTTAGCATGATAAAGAAGATTCAAAGAGAGTGAGATGCCAGCTCCTTTCATTCAGTCAGTAGCTTCAAACATTTCTGGTATATGAATAACATGATGTTTTTCAATGGCAAAAATCAATGAATATTGTAAATGCACAAACAGTAATTTCTCCACATTGCAAGGTGCAATTCTGAAATTTTTTGCTTTTTCCTGCTCCTCTTAGCATGATAAAGAAGATTCAAAGAGAGTGAGATGCCAGCTCCTTTCATTCAGTCAGTAGCTTCAAACATTTCTGGTATATGAATAACATGATGTTTTTCAATGGCAAAAATCAATGAATATCGTAAATGCACAAACAGTAATTTCTCCGCATTGCAAGGTGCAATTCTGAAATTTTTTGCTTTTTCCTGCTCCTCTTAGCATGATAAAGAAGATTCAAAGAGAGTGAGATGCCAGCTCCTTTCATTCAGTCAGTAGCTTCAATCATTTCTGGACGTTTTTCAATGGCAAAAATCAATGAATATTGTAAATGCACAAACAGTAATTTCTCCGCATTGCAAGGTGCAATTCTGAAATTTTTTGCTTTTTCCTGCTCCTCTTAGCATGATAAAGAAGATTCAAAGAGAGTGAGATGTCAGCTCCTTTCATTCAGTCAGTAGCTTCAAACATTTCTGGTATATGAATAACATGATGTTTTTCAATGGCAAAAATCAATGAATATTGTAAATGCACAAACAGTAATTTCTCCGCATTGCAAGGTGCAATTCTGAAATTTTTTGCTTTTTCCTGCTCCTCTTAGCATGATAAAGAAGATTCAAAGAGAGTGAGATGCCAGCTCCTTTCATTCAGTCAGTAGCTTCAATCATTTCTGGACGTTTTTCAATGGCAAAAATCAATGAATATTGTAAATGCACAAACAGTAATTTCTCCGCATTGCAAGGTGCAATTCTGAAATTTTTTGCTTTTTCCTGCTCCTCTTAGCATGATAAAGAAGATTCAAAGAGAGTGAGATGCCAGCTCCTTTCATTCAGTCAGTAGCTTCAAACATTTCTGGTATATGAATAACATGATGTTTTTCAATGGCAAAAATCAATGAATATTGTAAATGCACAAACAGTAATTTCTCCGCATTGCAAGGTGCAATTCTGAAATTTTTTGCTTTTTCCTGCTCCTCTTAGCATGATAAAGAAGATTCAAAGAGAGTGAGATGCCAACTCCTTTCATTCAGTCAGTAGCTTCAAACATTTCTGGTATATGAATAACATGATGTTTTTCAATGGCAAAAATCAATGAATATTGTAAATGCACAAACAGTAATTTCTCCGCATTGCAAGGTGCAATTCTGAAATTGTTTGCTTTTTCCTGCTCCTCTTAGCATGATAAAGAAGATTCAAAGAGAGTGAGATGCCAGCTCCTTTCATTCAGTCAGTAGCTTCAATCATTTCTGGACGTTTTTCAATGGCAAAAATCAATGAATATTGTAAATGCACAAACAGTAATTTCTCCGCATTGCAAGGTGCAATTCTGAAATTTTTTGCTTTTTCCTGCTCCTCTTAGCATGATAAAGAAGATTCAAAGAGAGTGAGATGCCAGCTCCTTTCATTCAGTCAGTACCTTCAATCATTTCTGGACGTTTTTCAATGGCAAAAATCAATGAATATTGTAAATGCACAAACAGTAATTTCTCCGCATTGCAAGGTGCAATTATGAAATTTTTTGCTTTTTCCCGCTCCTCTTAGCATGATAAAGAAGATTCAAAGAGAGTGAGGTGCCAGCTCCTTTCATTCAGTCAGTAGCTTCAAACATTTCTGGTATATGAATAACATGTTTTTCAATGGCTAAAATCAATGAATATTGTAAATGCACAAACAGTAATTTCTCCGCATTGCAAGGTGCAATTCTGAAATTTTTTGCTTTTTCCTGCTCCTCTTAGCATGATAAAGAAGATTCAAAGAGAGTGAGATGCCAGCTCCTTTCATTCAATCAGTAGCTTCAATCATTTCTGGACGTTTTTCAATGGCAAAAATCAATGAATATTGTATATGCACAAACAGTAATTTCTCCGCATTGCAAGGTGCAATTCTGAAATTTTTTGCTTTTTCCTGCTCCTCTTAGCATGATAAAGAAGATTCAAAGAGAGTGAGGTGCCAGCTCCTTTCATTCAGTCAGTAGCTTCAAACATTTCTGGTATATGAATAACATGTTTTTCAATGGCAAAAATCAATGAATATTGTAAATGCACAAACAGTAATTTCTCCGCATTGCAAGGTGCAATTCTGAAATTTTTTGCTTTTTCCTGCTCCTCTTAGCATGATAAAGAAGATTCAAAGAGAGTGAGATGCCAGCTCCTTTCATTCAGTCAGTAGCTTCAATCATTTCTGGACGTTTTTCAATGGCAAAAATCAATGAATATTGTAAATGCACAAACAGTAATTTCTCCGCATTGCAAGGTGCAATTCTGAAATTTTTTGCTTTTTCCTGCTCCTCTTAGCATGATAAAGAAGATTCAAAGAGAGTGAGATGCCAGCTCCTTTCATTCAGTCAGTAGCTTCAATCATTTCTGGACGTTTTTCAATGGCAAAAATCAATGAATATTGTAAATGCACAAACAATAATTTCTCCGCATTGCAAGGTGCAATTCTGAAATTTTTTGCTTTTTCCTGCTCCTCTTAGCATGATAAAGAAGATTCAAAGAGAGTGAGATGCCAGCTCCTTTGATTCAGTCAGTAGCTTCAAACATTTCTGGTATATGAATAACATGATGTTTTTCAATGGCAAAAATCAATGAATATTGTAAATGCACAAACAGTAATTTCTCCGCATTGCAAGGTGCAAGTCTGAAATTTTTTGCTTTTTCCTGCTCCTCTTAGCATGATAAAGAAGATTCAAAGAGAGTGAGATGCCAGCTACTTTCATTCAGTCAGTAGCTTCAATCATTTCTGGACGTTTTTCAATGGTAAAAATCAATGAATATTGTAAATGCACAAACAGTAATTTCTCCACATTGCAAGGTGCAATTCTGAAATTTTTTGCTTTTTCCTGCTCCTCTTAGCATGATAAAGAATATTCAAAGAGAGTGAGATGCCAGCTCCTTTCATTCAGTCAGTAGCTTCAAACATTTCTGGTATATGAATAACATGATGTTTTTCAATGGCAAAAATCAATGAATATTGTAAATGCACAAACAGTAATTTCTCCGCATTGCAAGGTGCAAGTCTGAAATTTTTTGCTTTTTCCTGCTCCTCTTAGCATGATAAAGAAGATTCAAAGAGAGTGAGATGCCAGCTACTTTCATTCAGTCAGTAGCTTCAATCATTTCTGGACGTTTTTCAATGGTAAAAATCAATGAATATTGTAAATGCACAAACAGTAATTTCTCCACATTGCAAGGTGCAATTCTGAAATTTTTTGCTTTTTCCTGCTCCTCTTAGCATGATAAAGAAGATTCAAAGAGAGTGAGATGCCAGCTCCTTTCATTCAGTCAGTAGCTTCAAACATTTCTGGTATATGAATAACATGATGTTTTTCAATGGCAAAAATCAATGAATATTGTAAATGCACAAACAGTAATTTCTCCACATTGCAAGGTGCAATTCTGAAATTTTTTGCTTTTTCCTGCTCCTCTTAGCATGATAAAGAAGATTCAAAGAGAGTGAGATGCCAGCTCCTTTCATTCAGTCAGTAGCTTCAAACATTTCTGGTATATGAATAACATGATGTTTTTCAATGGCAAAAATCAATGAATATTGTAAATGCACAAACAGTAATTTCTCCGCATTGCAAGGTGCAATTCTGAAATTTTTTGCTTTTTCCTGCTCCTCTTAGCATGATAAAGAAGATTCAAAGAGAGTGAGATGCCAGCTCCTTTCATTCAGTCAGTAGCTTCAATCATTTCTGGACGTTTTTCAATGGCAAAAATCAATGAATATTGTAAATGCACAAACAGTAATTTCTCCGCATTGCAAGGTGCAATTCTGAAATTTTTTGCTTTTTCCTGCTCCTCTTAGCATGATAAAGAAGATTCAAAGAGAGTGAGATGTCAGCTCCTTTCATTCAGTCAGTAGCTTCAAACATTTCTGGTATATGAATAACATGATGTTTTTCAATGGCAAAAATCAATGAATATTGTAAATGCACAAACAGTAATTTCTCCGCATTGCAAGGTGCAATTCTGAAATTTTTTGCTTTTTCCTGCTCCTCTTAGCATGATAAAGAAGATTCAAAGAGAGTGAGATGCCAGCTCCTTTCATTCAGTCAGTAGCTTCAATCATTTCTGGACGTTTTTCAATGGCAAAAATCAATGAATATTGTAAATGCACAAACAGTAATTTCTCCGCATTGCAAGGTGCAATTCTGAAATTTTTTGCTTTTTCCTGCTCCTCTTAGCATGATAAAGAAGATTCAAAGAGAGTGAGATGCCAGCTCCTTTCATTCAGTCAGTAGCTTCAAACATTTCTGGTATATGAATAACATGATGTTTTTCAATGGCAAAAATCAATGAATATTGTAAATGCACAAACAGTAATTTCTCCGCATTGCAAGGTGCAATTCTGAAATTTTTTGCTTTTTCCTGCTCCTCTTAGCATGATAAAGAAGATTCAAAGAGAGTGAGATGCCAACTCCTTTCATTCAGTCAGTAGCTTCAAACATTTCTGGTATATGAATAACATGATGTTTTTCAATGGCAAAAATCAATGAATATTGTAAATGCACAAACAGTAATTTCTCCGCATTGCAAGGTGCAATTCTGAAATTGTTTGCTTTTTCCTGCTCCTCTTAGCATGATAAAGAAGATTCAAAGAGAGTGAGATGCCAGCTCCTTTCATTCAGTCAGTAGCTTCAATCATTTCTGGACGTTTTTCAATGGCAAAAATCAATGAATATTGTAAATGCACAAACAGTAATTTCTCCGCATTGCAAGGTGCAATTCTGAAATTTTTTGCTTTTTCCTGCTCCTCTTAGCATGATAAAGAAGATTCAAAGAGAGTGAGATGCCAGCTCCTTTCATTCAGTCAGTACCTTCAATCATTTCTGGACGTTTTTCAATGGCAAAAATCAATGAATATTGTAAATGCACAAACAGTAATTTCTCCGCATTGCAAGGTGCAATTCTGAAATTTTTTGCTTTTTCCCGCTCCTCTTAGCATGATAAAGAAGATTCAAAGAGAGTGAGGTGCCAGCTCCTTTCATTCAGTCAGTAGCTTCAAACATTTCTGGTATATGAATAACATGTTTTTCAATGGCAAAAATCAATGAATATTGTAAATGCACAAACAGTAATTTCTCCGCATTGCAAGGTGCAATTCTGAAATTTTTTGCTTTTTCCTGCTCCTCTTAGCATGATAAAGAAGATTCAAAGAGAGTGAGATGCCAGCTCCTTTCATTCAGTCAGTAGCTTCAATCATTTCTGGACGTTTTTCAATGGCAAAAATCAATGAATATTGTAAATGCACAAACAGTAATTTCTCCGCATTGCAAGGTGCAATTCTGAAATTTTTTGCTTTTTCCTGCTCCTCTTAGCATGATAAAGAAGATTCAAAGAGAGTGAGATGCCAGCTCCTTTCATTCAGTCAGTAGCTTCAATCATTTCTGGACGTTTTTCAATGGCAAAAATCAATGAATATTGTAAATGCACAAACAATAATTTCTCCGCATTGCAAGGTGCAATTCTGAAATTTTTTGCTTTTTCCTGCTCCTCTTAGCATGATAAAGAAGATTCAAAGAGAGTGAGATGCCAGCTCCTTTGATTCAGTCAGTAGCTTCAAACATTTCTGGTATATGAATAACATGATGTTTTTCAATGGCAAAAATCAATGAATATTGTAAATGCACAAACAGTAATTTCTCCGCATTGCAAGGTGCAAGTCTGAAATTTTTTGCTTTTTCCTGCTCCTCTTAGCATGATAAAGAAGATTCAAAGAGAGTGAGATGCCAGCTACTTTCATTCAGTCAGTAGCTTCAATCATTTCTGGACGTTTTTCAATGGTAAAAATCAATGAATATTGTAAATGCACAAACAGTAATTTCTCCACATTGCAAGGTGCAATTCTGAAATTTTTTGCTTTTTCCTGCTCCTCTTAGCATGATAAAGAATATTCAAAGAGAGTGAGATGCCAGCTCCTTTCATTCAGTCAGTAGCTTCAAACATTTCTGGTATATGAATAACATGATGTTTTTCAATGGCAAAAATCAATGAATATTGTAAATGCACAAACAGTAATTTCTCCGCATTGCAAGGTGCAAGTCTGAAATTTTTTGCTTTTTCCTGCTCCTCTTAGCATGATAAAGAAGATTCAAAGAGAGTGAGATGCCAGCTACTTTCATTCAGTCAGTAGCTTCAATCATTTCTGGACGTTTTTCAATGGTAAAAATCAATGAATATTGTAAGTGCACAAACAGTAATTTCTCCACATTGCAAGGTGCAATTCTGAAATTTTTTGCTTTTTCCTGTTCCTCTTAGCATGATAAAGAAGATTCAAAGAGAGTGAGATGCCAGCTCCTTTCATTCAGTCAGTAGCTTCAAACATTTCTGGTATATGAATAACATGATGTTTTTCAATGGCAAAAATCAATGAATATTGTAAATGCACAAACAGTAATTTCTCCACATTGCAAGGTGCAATTCTGAAATTTTTTGCTTTTTCCTGCTCCTCTTAGCATGATAAAGAAGATTCAAAGAGAGTGAGATGCCAGCTCCTTTCATTCAGTCAGTACCTTCAATCATTTCTGGACGTTTTTCAATGGCAAAAATCAATGAATATTGTAAATGCACAAACAGTAATTTCTCCGCATTGCAAGGTGCAATTCTGAAATTTTTTGCTTTTTCCCGCTCCTCTTAGCATGATAAAGAAGATTCAAAGAGAGTGAGGTGCCAGCTCCTTTCATTCAGTCAGTAGCTTCAAACATTTCTGGTATATGAATAACATGTTTTTCAATGGCAAAAATCAATGAATATTGTAAATGCACAAACAGTAATTTCTCCGCATTGCAAGGTGCAATTCTGAAATTTTTTGCTTTTTCCTGCTCCTCTTAGCATGATAAAGAAGATTCAAAGAGAGTGAGATGCCAGCTCCTTTCATTCAATCAGTAGCTTCAATCATTTCTGGACGTTTTTCAATGGCAAAAATCAATGAATATTGTATATGCACAAACAGTAATTTCTCCGCATTGCAAGGTGCAATTCTGAAATTTTTTGCTTTTTCCTGCTCCTCTTAGCATGATAAAGAAGATTCAAAGAGAGTGAGGTGCCAGCTCCTTTCATTCAGTCAGTAGCTTCAAACATTTCTGGTATATGAATAACATGTTTTTCAATGGCAAAAATCAATGAATATTGTAAATGCACAAACAGTAATTTCTCCGCATTGCAAGGTGCAATTCTGAAATTTTTTGCTTTTTCCTGCTCCTCTTAGCATGATAAAGAAGATTCAAAGAGAGTGAGATGCCAGCTCCTTTCATTCAGTCAGTAGCTTCAATCATTTCTGGACGTTTTTCAATGGCAAAAATCAATGAATATTGTAAATGCACAAACAGTAATTTCTCCGCATTGCAAGGTGCAATTCTGAAATTTTTTGCTTTTTCCTGCTCCTCTTAGCATGATAAAGAAGATTCAAAGAGAGTGAGATGCCAGCTCCTTTCATTCAGTCAGTAGCTTCAATCATTTCTGGACGTTTTTCAATGGCAAAAATCAATGAATATTGTAAATGCACAAACAATAATTTCTCCGCATTGCAAGGTGCAATTCTGAAATTTTTTGCTTTTTCCTGCTCCTCTTAGCATGATAAAGAAGATTCAAAGAGAGTGAGATGCCAGCTCCTTTGATTCAGTCAGTAGCTTCAAACATTTCTGGTATATGAATAACATGATGTTTTTCAATGGCAAAAATCAATGAATATTGTAAATGCACAAACAGTAATTTCTCCGCATTGCAAGGTGCAAGTCTGAAATTTTTTGCTTTTTCCTGCTCCTCTTAGCATGATAAAGAAGATTCAAAGAGAGTGAGATGCCAGCTACTTTCATTCAGTCAGTAGCTTCAATCATTTCTGGACGTTTTTCAATGGTAAAAATCAATGAATATTGTAAATGCACAAACAGTAATTTCTCCACATTGCAAGGTGCAATTCTGAAATTTTTTGCTTTTTCCTGCTCCTCTTAGCATGATAAAGAATATTCAAAGAGAGTGAGATGCCAGCTCCTTTCATTCAGTCAGTAGCTTCAAACATTTCTGGTATATGAATAACATGATGTTTTTCAATGGCAAAAATCAATGAATATTGTAAATGCACAAACAGTAATTTCTCCGCATTGCAAGGTGCAAGTCTGAAATTTTTTGCTTTTTTCTGCTCCTCTTAGCATGATAAAGAAGATTCAAAGAGAGTGAGATGCCAGCTACTTTCATTCAGTCAGTAGCTTCAATCATTTCTGGACGTTTTTCAATGGTAAAAATCAATGAATATTGTAAGTGCACAAACAGTAATTTCTCCACATTGCAAGGTGCAATTCTGAAATTTTTTGCTTTTTCCTGCTCCTCTTAGCATGATAAAGAAGATTCAAAGAGAGTGAGATGCCAGCTCCTTTCATTCAGTCAGTAGCTTCAAACATTTCTGGTATATGAATAACATGATGTTTTTCAATGGCAAAAATCAATGAATATTGTAAATGCACAAACAGTAATTTCTCCACATTGCAAGGTGCAATTCTGAAATTTTTTGCTTTTTCCTGCTCCTCTTAGCATGATAAAGAAGATTCAAAGAGAGTGAGATGCCAGCTCCTTTCATTCAGTCAGTAGCTTCAAACATTTCTGGTATATGAATAACATGATGTTTTTCAATGGCAAAAATCAATGAATATTGTAAATGCACAAACAGTAATTTCTCCGCATTGCAAGGTGCAATTCTGAAATTTTTTGCTTTTTCCTGCTCCTCTTAGCATGATAAAGAAGATTCAAAGAGAGTGAGATGCCAGCTCCTTTCATTCAATCAGTAGCTTCAATCATTTCTGGACGTTTTTCAATGGCAAAAATCAATGAATATTGTATATGCACAAACAGTAATTTCTCCGCATTGCAAGGTGCAATTCTGAAATTTTTTGCTTTTTCCTGCTCCTCTTAGCATGATAAAGAAGATTCAAAGAGAGTGAGGTGCCAGCTCCTTTCATTCAGTCAGTAGCTTCAAACATTTCTGGTATATGAATAACATGTTTTTCAATGGCAAAAATCAATGAATATTGTAAATGCACAAACAGTAATTTCTCCGCATTGCAAGGTGCAATTCTGAAATTTTTTGCTTTTTCCTGCTCCTCTTAGCATGATAAAGAAGATTCAAAGAGAGTGAGATGCCAGCTCCTTTCATTCAGTCAGTAGCTTCAATCATTTCTGGACGTTTTTCAATGGCAAAAATCAATGAATATTGTAAATGCACAAACAGTAATTTCTCCGCATTGCAAGGTGCAATTCTGAAATTTTTTGCTTTTTCCTGCTCCTCTTTGCATGATAAAGAAGATTCAAAGAGAGTGAGATGCCAGCTCCTTTCATTCAGTCAGTAGCTTCAATCATTTCTGGACGTTTTTCAATGGCAAAAATCAATGAATATTGTAAATGCACAAACAATAATTTCTCCGCATTGCAAGGTGCAATTCTGAAATTTTTTGCTTTTTCCTGCTCCTCTTAGCATGATAAAGAAGATTCAAAGAGAGTGAGATGCCAGCTCCTTTGATTCAGTCAGTAGCTTCAAACATTTCTGGTATATGAATAACATGATGTTTTTCAATGGCAAAAATCAATGAATATTGTAAATGCACAAACAGTAATTTCTCCGCATTGCAAGGTGCAATTCTGAAATTTTTTGCTTTTTCCTGCTCCTCTTAGCATGATAAAGAAGATTCAAAGAGAGTGAGATGCCAGCTACTTTCATTCAGTCAGTAGCTTCAATCATTTCTGGACGTTTTTCAATGGTAAAAATCAATGAATATTGTAAATGCACAAACAGTAATTTCTCCACATTGCAAGGTGCAATTCTGAAATTTTTTGCTTTTTCCTGCTCCTCTTAGCATGATAAAGAAGATTCAAAGAGAGTGAGATGCCAGCTCCTTTCATTCAGTCAGTAGCTTCAAACATTTCTGGTATATGAATAACATGATGTTTTTCAATGGCAAAAATCAATGAATATTGTAAATGCACAAACAGTAATTTCTCCACATTGCAAGGTGCAATTCTGAAATTTTTTGCTTTTTCCTGCTCCTCTTAGCATGATAAAGAAGATTCAAAGAGAGTGAGATGCCAGCTCCTTTCATTCAGTCAGTAGCTTCAAACATTTCTGGTATATGAATAACATGATGTTTTTCAATGGCAAAAATCAATGAATATTGTAAATGCACAAACAGTAATTTCTCCGCATTGCAAGGTGCAATTCTGAAATTTTTTGCTTTTTCCTGCTCCTCTTAGCATGATAAAGAAGATTCAAAGAGAGTGAGATGCCAGCTCCTTTCATTCAGTCAGTAGCTTCAATCATTTCTGGACGTTTTTCAATGGCAAAAATCAATGAATATTGTAAATGCACAAACAGTAATTTCTCCGCATTGCAAGGTGCAATTCTGAAATTATTTGCTTTTTCCTGCTCCTCTTAGCATGATAAAGAAGATTCAAAGAGAGTGAGATGTCAGCTCCTTTCATTCAGTCAGTAGCTTCAAACATTTCTGGTATATGAATAACATGATGTTTTTCAATGGCAAAAATCAATGAATATTGTAAATGCACAAACAGTAATTTCTCCGCATTGCAAGGTGCAATTCTGAAATTTTTTGCTTTTTCCTGCTCCTCTTAGCATGATAAAGAAGATTCAAAGAGAGTGAGATGCCAGCTCCTTTCATTCAGTCAGTAGCTTCAATCATTTCTGGACGTTTTTCAATGGCAAAAATCAATGAATATTGTAAATGCACAAACAGTAATTTCTCCGCATTGCAAGGTGCAATTCTGAAATTTTTTGCTTTTTCCTGCTCCTCTTAGCATGATAAAGAAGATTCAAAGAGAGTGAGATGCCAGCTCCCTTCATTCAGTCAGTAGCTTCAAACATTTCTGGTATATGAATAACATGATGTTTTTCAATGGCAAAAATCAATGAATATTGTAAATGCACAAACAGTAATTTCTCCGCATTGCAAGGTGCAATTCTGAAATTTTTTGCTTTTTCCTGCTCCTCTTAGCATGATAAAGAAGATTCAAAGAGAGTGAGATGCCAACTCCTTTCATTCAGTCAGTAGCTTCAAACATTTCTGGTATATGAATAACATGATGTTTTTCAATGGCAAAAATCAATGAATATTGTAAATGCACAAACAGTAATTTCTCCGCATTGCAAGGTGCAATTCTGAAATTGTTTGCTTTTTCCTGCTCCTCTTAGCATGATAAAGAAGATTCAAAGAGAGTGAGATGCCAGCTCCTTTCATTCAGTCAGTAGCTTCAATCATTTCTGGACGTTTTTCAATGGCAAAAATCAATGAATATTGTAAATGCACAAACAGTAATTTCTCCGCATTGCAAGGCGCAATTCTGAAATTTTTTGCTTTTTCCTGCTCCTCTTAGCATGATAAAGAAGATTCAAAGAGAGTGAGATGCCAGCTCCTTTCATTCAGTCAGTACCTTCAATCATTTCTGGACGTTTTTCAATGGCAAAAATCAATGAATATTGTAAATGCACAAACAGTAATTTCTCCGCATTGCAAGGTGCAATTCTGAAATTTTTTGCTTTTTCCCGCTCCTCTTAGCATGATAAAGAAGATTCAAAGAGAGTGAGGTGCCAGCTCCTTTCATTCAGTCAGTAGCTTCAAACATTTCTGGTATATGAATAACATGTTTTTCAATGGCAAAAATCAATGAATATTGTAAATGCACAAACAGTAATTTCTCCGCATTGCAAGGTGCAATTCTGAAATTTTTTGCTTTTTCCTGCTCCTCTTAGCATGATAAAGAAGATTCAAAGAGAGTGAGATGCCAGCTCCTTTCATTCAATCAGTAGCTTCAATCATTTCTGGACGTTTTTCAATGGCAAAAATCAATGAATATTGTATACGCACAAACAGTAATTTCTCCGCATTGCAAGGTGCAATTCTGAAATTTTTTGCTTTTTCCTGCTCCTCTTAGCATGATAAAGAAGATTCAAAGAGAGTGAGGTGCCAGCTCCTTTCATTCAGTCAGTAGCTTCAAACATTTCTGGTATATGAATAACATGTTTTTCAATGGCAAAAATCAATGAATATTGTAAATGCACAAACAGTAATTTCTCCGCATTGCAAGGTGCAATTCTGAAATTTTTTGCTTTTTCCTGCTCCTCTTAGCATGATAAAGAAGATTCAAAGAGAGTGAGATGCCAGCTCCTTTCATTCAGTCAGTAGCTTCAATCATTTCTGGACGTTTTTCAATGGCAAAAATCAATGAATATTGTAAATGCACAAACAGTAATTTCTCCGCATACCAAGGTGCAATTCTGAAATTTTTTGCTTTTTCCTGCTCCTCTTAGCATGATAAAGAACATTCAAAGAGAGTGAGATGCCAGCTCCTTTCATTCAGTCAGTAGCTTCAATCATTTCTGGACGTTTTTCAATGGCAAAAATCAATGAATATTGTAAATGCACAAACAATAATTTCTCCGCATTGCAAGGTGCAATTCTGAAATTTTTTGCTTTTTCCTGCTCCTCTTAGCATGATAAAGAAGATTCAAAGAGAGTGAGATGCCAGCTCCTTTGATTCAGTCAGTAGCTTCAAACATTTCTGGTATATGAATAACATGATGTTTTTCAATGGCAAAAATCAATGAATATTGTAAATGCACAAACAGTAATTTCTCCGCATTGCAAGGTGCAAGTCTGAAATTTTTTGCTTTTTCCTGCTCCTCTTAGCATGATAAAGAAGATTCAAAGAGAGTGAGATGCCAGCTACTTTCATTCAGTCAGTAGCTTCAATCATTTCTGGACGTTTTTCAATGGTAAAAATCAATGAATATTGTAAATGCACAAACAGTAATTTCTCCACATTGCAAGGTGCAATTCTGAAATTTTTTGCTTTTTCCTGCTCCTCTTAGCATGATAAAGAATATTCAAAGAGAGTGAGATGCCAGCTCCTTTCATTCAGTCAGTAGCTTCAAACATTTCTGGTATATGAATAACATGATGTTTTTCAATGGCAAAAATCAATGAATATTGTAAATGCACAAACAGTAATTTCTCCGCATTGCAAGGTGCAAGTCTGAAATTTTTTGCTTTTTCCTGCTCCTCTTAGCATGATAAAGAAGATTCAGAGAGTGAGATGCCAGCTACTTTCATTCAGTCAGTAGCTTCAATCATTTCTGGACGTTTTTCAATGGTAAAAATCAATGAATATTGTAAGTGCACAAACAGTAATTTCTCCACATTGCAAGGTGCAATTCTGAAATTTTTTGCTTTTTCCTGCTCCTCTTAGCATGATAAAGAAGATTCAAAGAGAGTGAGATGCCAGCTCCTTTCATTCAGTCAGTAGCTTCAAACATTTCTGGTATATGAATAACATGATGTTTTTCAATGGCAAAAATCAATGAATATTGTAAATGCACAAACAGTAATTTCTCCACATTGCAAGGTGCAATTCTGAAATTTTTTGCTTTTTCCTGCTCCTCTTAGCATGATAAAGAAGATTCAAAGAGAGTGAGATGCCAGCTCCTTTCATTCAGTCAGTAGCTTCAAACATTTCTGGTATATGAATAACATGATGTTTTTCAATGGCAAAAATCAATGAATATTGTAAATGCACAAACAGTAATTTCTCCGCATTGCAAGGTGCAATTCTGAAATTTTTTGCTTTTTCCTGCTCCTCTTAGCATGATAAAGAAGATTCAAAGAGAGTGAGATGCCAGCTCCTTTCATTCAATCAGTAGCTTCAATCATTTCTGGACGTTTTTCAATGGCAAAAATCAATGAATATTGTATATGCACAAACAGTAATTTCTCCGCATTGCAAGGTGCAATTCTGAAATTTTTTGCTTTTTCCTGCTCCTCTTAGCATGATAAAGAAGATTCAAAGAGAGTGAGGTGCCAGCTCCTTTCATTCAGTCAGTAGCTTCAAACATTTCTGGTATATGAATAACATGTTTTTCAATGGCAAAAATCAATGAATATTGTAAATGCACAAACAGTAATTTCTCCGCATTGCAAGGTGCAATTCTGAAATTTTTTGCTTTTTCCTGCTCCTCTTAGCATGATAAAGAAGATTCAAAGAGAGTGAGATGAAAGCTCCTTTCATTCAGTCAGTAGCTTCAATCATTTCTGGACGTTTTTCAATGGCAAAAATCAATGAATATTGTAAATGCACAAACAGTAATTTCTCCGCATTGCAAGGTGCAATTCTGAAATTTTTTGCTTTTTCCTGCTCCTCTTTGCATGATAAAGAAGATTCAAAGAGAGTGAGATGCCAGCTCCTTTCATTCAGTCAGTAGCTTCAATCATTTCTGGACGTTTTTCAATGGCAAAAATCAATGAATATTGTAAATGCACAAACAATAATTTCTCCGCATTGCAAGGTGCAATTCTGAAATTTTTTGCTTTTTCCTGCTCCTCTTAGCATGATAAAGAAGATTCAAAGAGAGTGAGATGCCAGCTCCTTTGATTCAGTCAGTAGCTTCAAACATTTCTGGTATATGAATAACATGATGTTTTTCAATGGCAAAAATCAATGAATATTGTAAATGCACAAACAGTAATTTCTCCGCATTGCAAGGTGCAATTCTGAAATTTTTTGCTTTTTCCTGCTCCTCTTAGCATGATAAAGAAGATTCAAAGAGAGTGAGATGCCAGCTACTTTCATTCAGTCAGTAGCTTCAATCATTTCTGGACGTTTTTCAATGGTAAAAATCAATGAATATTGTAAATGCACAAACAGTAATTTCTCCACATTGCAAGGTGCAATTCTGAAATTTTTTGCTTTTTCCTGCTCCTCTTAGCATGATAAAGAAGATTCAAAGAGAGTGAGATGCCAGCTCCTTTCATTCAGTCAGTAGCTTCAAACATTTCTGGTATATGAATAACATGATGTTTTTCAATGGCAAAAATCAATGAATATTGTAAATGCACAAACAGTAATTTCTCCACATTGCAAGGTGCAATTCTGAAATTTTTTGCTTTTTCCTGCTCCTCTTAGCATGATAAAGAAGATTCAAAGAGAGTGAGATGCCAGCTCCTTTCATTCAGTCAGTAGCTTCAAACATTTCTGGTATATGAATAACATGATGTTTTTCAATGGCAAAAATCAATGAATATTGTAAATGCACAAACAGTAATTTCTCCGCATTGCAAGGTGCAATTCTGAAATTTTTTGCTTTTTCCTGCTCCTCTTAGCATGATAAAGAAGATTCAAAGAGAGTGAGATGCCAGCTCCTTTCATTCAGTCAGTAGCTTCAATCATTTCTGGACGTTTTTCAATGGCAAAAATCAATGAATATTGTAAATGCACAAACAGTAATTTCTCCGCATTGCAAGGTGCAATTCTGAAATTTTTTGCTTTTTCCTGCTCCTCTTAGCATGATAAAGAAGATTCAAAGAGAGTGAGATGTCAGCTCCTTTCATTCAGTCAGTAGCTTCAAACATTTCTGGTATATGAATAACATGATGTTTTTCAATGGCAAAAATCAATGAATATTGTAAATGCACAAACAGTAATTTCTCCGCATTGCAAGGTGCAATTCTGAAATTTTTTGCTTTTTCCTGCTCCTCTTAGCATGATAAAGAAGATTCAAAGAGAGTGAGATGCCAGCTCCTTTCATTCAGTCAGTAGCTTCAATCATTTCTGGACGTTTTTCAATGGCAAAAATCAATGAATATTGTAAATGCACAAACAGTAATTTCTCCGCATTGCAAGGTGCAATTCTGAAATTTTTTGCTTTTTCCTGCTCCTCTTAGCATGATAAAGAAGATTCAAAGAGAGTGAGATGCCAGCTCCCTTCATTCAGTCAGTAGCTTCAAACATTTCTGGTATATGAATAACATGATGTTTTTCAATGGCAAAAATCAATGAATATTGTAAATGCACAAACAGTAATTTCTCCGCATTGCAAGGTGCAATTCTGAAATTTTTTGCTTTTTCCTGCTCCTCTTAGCATGATAAAGAAGATTCAAAGAGAGTGAGATGCCAACTCCTTTCATTCAGTCAGTAGCTTCAAACATTTCTGGTATATGAATAACATGATGTTTTTCAATGGCAAAAATCAATGAATATTGTAAATGCACAAACAGTAATTTCTCCGCATTGCAAGGTGCAATTCTGAAATTGTTTGCTTTTTCCTGCTCCTCTTAGCATGATAAAGAAGATTCAAAGAGAGTGAGATGCCAGCTCCTTTCATTCAGTCAGTAGCTTCAATCATTTCTGGACGTTTTTCAATGGCAAAAATCAATGAATATTGTAAATGCACAAACAGTAATTTCTCCGCATTGCAAGGCGCAATTCTGAAATTTTTTGCTTTTTCCTGCTCCTCTTAGCATGATAAAGAAGATTCAAAGAGAGTGAGATGCCAGCTCCTTTCATTCAGTCAGTACCTTCAATCATTTCTGGACGTTTTTCAATGGCAAAAATCAATGAATATTGTAAATGCACAAACAGTAATTTCTCCGCATTGCAAGGTGCAATTCTGAAATTTTTTGCTTTTTCCCGCTCCTCTTAGCATGATAAAGAAGATTCAAAGAGAGTGAGGTGCCAGCTCCTTTCATTCAGTCAGTAGCTTCAAACATTTCTGGTATATGAATAACATGTTTTTCAATGGCAAAAATCAATGAATATTGTAAATGCACAAACAGTAATTTCTCCGCATTGCAAGGTGCAATTCTGAAATTTTTTGCTTTTTCCTGCTCCTCTTAGCATGATAAAGAAGATTCAAAGAGAGTGAGATGCCAGCTCCTTTCATTCAATCAGTAGCTTCAATCATTTCTGGACGTTTTTCAATGGCAAAAATCAATGAATATTGTATATGCACAAACAGTAATTTCTCCGCATTGCAAGGTGCAATTCTGAAATTTTTTGCTTTTTCCTGCTCCTCTTAGCATGATAAAGAAGATTCAAAGAGAGTGAGGTGCCAGCTCCTTTCATTCAGTCAGTAGCTTCAAACATTTCTGGTATATGAATAACATGTTTTTCAATGGCAAAAATCAATGAATATTGTAAATGCACAATCAGTAATTTCTCCGCATTGCAAGGTGCAATTCTGAAATTTTTTGCTTTTTCCTGCTCCTCTTAGCATGATAAAGAAGATTCAAAGAGAGTGAGATGCCAGCTCCTTTCATTCAGTCAGTAGCTTCAATCATTTCTGGACGTTTTTCAATGGCAAAAATCAATGAATATTGTAAATGCACAAACAGTAATTTCTCCGCATTGCAAGGTGCAATTCTGAAATTTTTTGCTTTTTCCCGCTCCTCTTAGCATGATAAAGAAGATTCAAAGAGAGTGAGGTGCCAGCTCCTTTCATTCAGTCAGTAGCTTCAAACATTTCTGGTATATGAATAACATGTTTTTCAATGGCAAAAATCAATGAATATTGTAAATGCACAAACAGTAATTTCTCCGCATTGCAAGGTGCAATTCTGAAATTTTTTGCTTTTTCCTGCTCCTCTTAGCATGATAAAGAAGATTCAAAGACAGTGAGATGCCAGCTCCTTTCATTCAATCAGTAGCTTCAATCATTTCTGGACGTTTTTCAATGGCAAAAATCAATGAATATTGTATATGCACAAACAGTAATTTCTCCGCATTGCAAGGTGCAATTCTGAAATTTTTTGCTTTTTCCTGCTCCTCTTAGCATGATAAAGAAGATTCAAAGAGAGTGAGGTGCCAGCTCCTTTCATTCAGTCAGTAGCTTCAAACATTTCTGGTATATGAATAACATGTTTTTCAATGGCAAAAATCAATGAATATTGTAAATGCACAATCAGTAATTTCTCCGCATTGCAAGGTGCAATTCTGAAATTTTTTGCTTTTTCCTGCTCCTCTTAGCATGATAAAGAAGATTCAAAGAGAGTGAGATGCCAGCTCCTTTCATTCAGTCAGTAGCTTCAATCATTTCTGGACGTTTTTCAATGGCAAAAATCAATGAATATTGTAAATGCACAAACAGTAATTTCTCCGCATTGCAAGGTGCAATTCTGAAATTTTTTGCTTTTTCCTGCTCCTCTTAGCATGATAAAGAACATTCAAAGAGAGTGAGATGCCAGCTCCTTTCATTCAGTCAGTAGCTTCAATCATTTCTGGACGTTTTTCAATGGCAAAAATCAATGAATATTGTAAATGCACAAACAATAATTTCTCCGCATTGCAAGGTGCAATTCTGAAATTTTTTGCTTTTTCCTGCTCCTCTTAGCATGATAAAGAAGATTCAAAGAGAGTGAGATGCCAGCTCCTTTGATTCAGTCAGTAGCTTCAAACATTTCTGGTATATGAATAACATGATGTTTTTCAATGGCAAAAATCAATGAATATTGTAAATGCACAAACAGTAATTTCTCCGCATTGCAAGGTGCAAGTCTGAAATTTTTTGCTTTTTCCTGCTCCTCTTAGCATGATAAAGAAGATTCAAAGAGAGTGAGATGCCAGCTACTTTCATTCAGTCAGTAGCTTCAATCATTTCTGGACGTTTTTCAATGGTAAAAATCAATGAATATTGTAAATGCACAAACAGTAATTTCTCCACATTGCAAGGTGCAATTCTGAAATTTTTTGCTTTTTCCTGCTCCTCTTAGCATGATAAAGAATATTCAAAGAGAGTGAGATGCCAGCTCCTTTCATTCAGTCAGTAGCTTCAAACATTTCTGGTATATGAATAACATGATGTTTTTCAATGGCAAAAATCAATGAATATTGTAAATGCACAAACAGTAATTTCTCCGCATTGCAAGGTGCAAGTCTGAAATTTTTTGCTTTTTCCTGCTCCTCTTAGCATGATAAAGAAGATTCAAAGAGAGTGAGATGCCAGCTACTTTCATTCAGTCAGTAGCTTCAATCATTTCTGGACGTTTTTCAATGGTAAAAATCAATGAATATTGTAAGTGCACAAACAGTAATTTCTCCACATTGCAAGGTGCAATTCTGAAATTTTTTGCTTTTTCCTGCTCCTCTTAGCATGATAAAGAAGATTCAAAGAGAGTGAGATGCCAGCTCCTTTCATTCAGTCAGTAGCTTCAAACATTTCTGGTATATGAATAACATGATGTTTTTCAATGGCAAAAATCAATGAATATTGTAAATGCACAAACAGTAATTTCTCCACATTGCAAGGTGCAATTCTGAAATTTTTTGCTTTTTCCTGCTCCTCTTAGCATGATAAAGAAGATTCAAAGAGAGTGAGATGCCAGCTCCTTTCATTCAGTCAGTAGCTTCAAACATTTCTGGTATATGAATAACATGATGTTTTTCAATGGCAAAAATCAATGAATATTGTAAATGCACAAACAGTAATTTCTCCGCATTGCAAGGTGCAATTCTGAAATTTTTTGCTTTTTCCTGCTCCTCTTAGCATGATAAAGAAGATTCAAAGAGAGTGAGATGCCAGCTCCTTTCATTCAGTCAGTAGCTTCAATCATTTCTGGACGTTTTTCAATGGCAAAAATCAATGAATATTGTAAATGCACAAACAGTAATTTCTCCGCATTGCAAGGTGCAATTCTGAAATTTTTTGCTTTTTCCTGCTCCTCTTAGCATGATAAAGAAGATTCAAAGAGAGTGAGATGTCAGCTCCTTTCATTCAGTCAGTAGCTTCAAACATTTCTGGTATATGAATAACATGATGTTTTTCAATGGCAAAAATCAATGAATATTGTAAATGCACAAACAGTAATTTCTCCGCATTGCAAGGTGCAATTCTGAAATTTTTTGCTTTTTCCTGCTCCTCTTAGCATGATAAAGAAGATTCAAAGAGAGTGAGATGCCAGCTCCTTTCATTCAGTCAGTAGCTTCAATCATTTCTGGACGTTTTTCAATGGCAAAAATCAATGAATATTGTAAATGCACAAACAGTAATTTCTCCGCATTGCAAGGTGCAATTCTGAAATTTTTTGCTTTTTCCTGCTCCTCTTAGCATGATAAAGAAGATTCAAAGAGAGTGAGATGCCAGCTCCTTTCATTCAGTCAGTAGCTTCAATCATTTCTGGACGTTTTTCAATGGCAAAAATCAATGAATATTGTAAATGCACAAACAGTAATTTCTCCGCATTGCAAGGTGCAATTCTGAAATTTTTTGCTTTTTCCTGCTCCTCTTAGCATGATAAAGAAGATTCAAAGAGAGTGAGATGCCAACTCCTTTCATTCAGTCAGTAGCTTCAAACATTTCTGGTATATGAATAACATGATGTTTTTCAATGGCAAAAATCAATGAATATTGTAAATGCACAAACAGTAATTTCTCCGCATTGCAAGGTGCAATTCTGAAATTTTTTGCTTTTTCCTGCTCCTCTTAGCATGATAAAGAAGATTCAAAGAGAGTGAGATGCCAGCTCCTTTCATTCAGTCAGTAGCTTCAATCATTTCTGGACGTTTTTCAATGGCAAAAATCAATGAATATTGTAAATGCACAAACAGTAATTTCTCCGCATTGCAAGGTGCAATTCTGAAATTTTTTGCTTTTTCCTGCTCCTCTTAGCATGATAAAGAACATTCAAAGAGAGTGAGATGCCAGCTCCTTTCATTCAGTCAGTAGCTTCAATCATTTCTGGACGTTTTTCAATGGCAAAAATCAATGAATATTGTAAATGCACAAACAATAATTTCTCCGCATTGCAAGGTGCAATTCTGAAATTTTTTGCTTTTTCCTGCTCCTCTTAGCATGATAAAGAAGACTCAAAGAGAGTGAGATGCCAGCTCCTTTGATTCAGTCAGTAGCTTCAAACATTTCTGGTATATGAATAACATGATGTTTTTCAATGGCAAAAATCAATGAATATTGTAAATGCACAAACAGTAATTTCTCCGCATTGCAAGGTGCAAGTCTGAAATTTTTTGCTTTTTCCTGCTCCTCTTAGCATGATAAAGAAGATTCAAAGAGAGTGAGATGCCAGCTACTTTCATTCAGTCAGTAGCTTCAATCATTTCTGGACGTTTTTCAATGGTAAAAATCAATGAATATTGTAAATGCACAAACAGTAATTTCTCCACATTGCAAGGTGCAATTCTGAAATTTTTTGCTTTTTCCTGCTCCTCTTAGCATGATAAAGAATATTCAAAGAGAGTGAGATGCCAGCTCCTTTCATTCAGTCAGTAGCTTCAAACATTTCTGGTATATGAATAACATGATGTTTTTCAATGGCAAAAATCAATGAATATTGTAAATGCACAAACAGTAATTTCTCCGCATTGCAAGGTGCAAGTCTGAAATTTTTTGCTTTTTCCTGCTCCTCTTAGCATGATAAAGAAGATTCAAAGAGAGTGAGATGCCAGCTACTTTCATTCAGTCAGTAGCTTCAATCATTTCTGGACGTTTTTCAATGGTAAAAATCAATGAATATTGTAAGTGCACAAACAGTAATTTCTCCACATTGCAAGGTGCAATTCTGAAATTTTTTGCTTTTTCCTGCTCCTCTTAGCATGATAAAGAAGATTCAAAGAGAGTGAGATGCCAGCTCCTTTCATTCAGTCAGTAGCTTCAAACATTTCTGGTATATGAATAACATGATGTTTTTCAATGGCAAAAATCAATGAATATTGTAAATGCACAAACAGTAATTTCTCCACATTGCAAGGTGCAATTCTGAAATTTTTTGCTTTTTCCTGCTCCTCTTAGCATGATAAAGAAGATTCAAAGAGAGTGAGATGCCAGCTCCTTTCATTCAGTCAGTAGCTTCAAACATTTCTGGTATATGAATAACATGATGTTTTTCAATGGCAAAAATCAATGAATATTGTAAATGCACAAACAGTAATTTCTCCGCATTGCAAGGTGCAATTCTGAAATTTTTTGCTTTTTCCTGCTCCTCTTAGCATGATAAAGAAGATTCAAAGAGAGTGAGATGCCAGCTCCTTTCATTCAGTCAGTAGCTTCAATCATTTCTGGACGTTTTTCAATGGCAAAAATCAATGAATATTGTAAATGCACAAACAGTAATTTCTCCGCATTGCAAGGTGCAATTCTGAAATTTTTTGCTTTTTCCTGCTCCTCTTAGCATGATAAAGAAGATTCAAAGAGAGTGAGATGTCAGCTCCTTTCATTCAGTCAGTAGCTTCAAACATTTCTGGTATATGAATAACATGATGTTTTTCAATGGCAAAAATCAATGAATATTGTAAATGCACAAACAGTAATTTCTCCGCATTGCAAGGTGCAATTCTGAAATTTTTTGCTTTTTCCTGCTCCTCTTAGCATGATAAAGAAGATTCAAAGAGAGTGAGATGCCAGCTCCTTTCATTCAGTCAGTAGCTTCAATCATTTCTGGACGTTTTTCAATGGCAAAAATCAATGAATATTGTAAATGCACAAACAGTAATTTCTCCGCATTGCAAGGTGCAATTCTGAAATTTTTTGCTTTTTCCTGCTCCTCTTAGCATGATAAAGAAGATTCAAAGAGAGTGAGATGCCAGCTCCTTTCATTCAGTCAGTAGCTTCAATCATTTCTGGACGTTTTTCAATGGCAAAAATCAATGAATATTGTAAATGCACAAACAGTAATTTCTCCGCATTGCAAGGTGCAATTCTGAAATTTTTTGCTTTTTCCCGCTCCTCTTAGCATGATAAAGAAGATTCAAAGAGAGTGAGGTGCCAGCTCCTTTCATTCAGTCAGTAGCTTCAAACATTTCTGGTATATGAATAACATGTTTTTCAATGGCAAAAATCAATGAATATTGTAAATGCACAAACAGTAATTTCTCCGCATTGCAAGGTGCAATTCTGAAATTTTTTGCTTTTTCCCGCTCCTCTTAGCATGATAAAGAAGATTCAAAGAGAGTGAGGTGCCAGCTCCTTTCATTCAGTCAGTAGCTTCAAACATTTCTGGTATATGAATAACATGTTTTTCAATGGCAAAAATCAATGAATATTGTAAATGCACAAACAGTAATTTCTCCGCATTGCAAGGTGCAATTCTGAAATTTTTTGCTTTTTCCTGCTCCTCTTAGCATGATAAAGAAGATTCAAAGAGAGTGAGATGCCAGCTCCTTTCATTCAATCAGTAGCTTCAATCATTTCTGGACGTTTTTCAATGGCAAAAATCAATGAATATTGTATATGCACAAACAGTAATTTCTCCGCATTGCAAGGTGCAATTCTGAAATTTTTTGCTTTTTCCTGCTCCTCTTAGCATGATAAAGAAGATTCAAAGAGAGTGAGATGCCAGCTCCTTTCATTCAGTCAGTAGCTTCAATCATTTCTGGACGTTTTTCAATGGCAAAAATCAATGAATATTGTAAGTGCACAAACAGTAATTTCTCCGCATTGCAAGGTGCAATTCTGAAATTTTTTGCTTTTTCCTGCTCCTCTTAGCATGATAAAGAAGATTCAAAGAGAGTGAGATGCCAGCTCCTTTGATTCAGTCAGTAGCTTCAAACATTTCTGGTATATGAATAACATGATGTTTTTCAATGGCAAAAATCAATGAATATTGTAAATGCACAAACAGTAATTTCTCCGCATTGCAAGGTGCAAGTCTGAAATTTTTTGCTTTTTCCTGCTCCTCTTAGCATGATAAAGAAGATTCAAAGAGAGTGAGATGCCAGCTACTTTCATTCAGTCAGTAGCTTCAATCATTTCTGGACGTTTTTCAATGGTAAAAATCAATGAATATTGTAAAGGCACAAACAGTAATTTCTCCACATTGCAAGGTGCAATTCTGAAATTTTTTGCTTTTTCCTGCTCCTCTTAGCATGATAAAGAAGATTCAAAGAGAGTGAGATGCCAGCTCCTTTGATTCAGTCAGTAGCTTCAAACATTTCTGGTATATGAATAACATGATGTTTTTCAATGGCAAAAATCAATGAATATTGTAAATGCACAAACAGTAATTTCTCCGCATTGCAAGGTGCAAGTCTGAAATTTTTTGCTTTTTCCTGCTCCTCTTAGCATGATAAAGAAGATTCAAAGAGAGTGAGATGCCAGCTACTTTCATTCAGTCAGTAGCTTCAATCATTTCTGGACGTTTTTCAATGGTAAAAATCAATGAATATTGTAAATGCACAAACAGTAATTTCTCCACATTGCAAGGTGCAATTCTGAAATTTTTTGCTTTTTCCTGCTCCTCTTAGCATGATAAAGAATATTCAAAGAGAGTGAGATGCCAGCTCCTTTCATTCAGTCAGTAGCTTCAAACATTTCTGGTATATGAATAACATGATGTTTTTCAATGGCAAAAATCAATGAATATTGTAAATGCACAAACAGTAATTTCTCCGCATTGCAAGGTGCAAGTCTGAAATTTTTTGCTTTTTCCTGCTCCTCTTAGCATGATAAAGAAGATTCAAAGAGAGTGAGATGCCAGCTACTTTCATTCAGTCAGTAGCTTCAATCATTTCTGGACGTTTTTCAATGGTAAAAATCAATGAATATTGTAAGTGCACAAACAGTAATTTCTCCACATTGCAAGGTGCAATTCTGAAATTTTTTGCTTTTTCCTGCTCCTCTTAGCATGATAAAGAAGATTCAAAGAGAGTGAGATGCCAGCTCCTTTCATTCAGTCAGTAGCTTCAAACATTTCTGGTATATGAATAACATGATGTTTTTCAATGGCAAAAATCAATGAATATTGTAAATGCACAAACAGTAATTTCTCCACATTGCAAGGTGCAATTCTGAAATTTTTTGCTTTTTCCTGCTCCTCTTAGCATGATAAAGAAGATTCAAAGAGAGTGAGATGCCAGCTCCTTTCATTCAGTCAGTAGCTTCAAACATTTCTGGTATATGAATAACATGATGTTTTTCAATGGCAAAAATCAATGAATATTGTAAATGCACAAACAGTAATTTCTCCGCATTGCAAGGTGCAATTCTGAAATTTTTTGCTTTTTCCTGCTCCTCTTAGCATGATAAAGAAGATTCAAAGAGAGTGAGATGCCAGCTCCTTTCATTCAGTCAGTAGCTTCAATCATTTCTGGACGTTTTTCAATGGCAAAAATCAATGAATATTGTAAATGCACAAACAGTAATTTCTCCGCATTGCAAGGTGCAATTCTGAAATTTTTTGCTTTTTCCTGCTCCTCTTAGCATGATAAAGAAGATTCAAAGAGAGTGAGATGTCAGCTCCTTTCATTCAGTCAGTAGCTTCAAACATTTCTGGTATATGAATAACATGATGTTTTTCAATGGCAAAAATCAATGAATATTGTAAATGCACAAACAGTAATTTCTCCGCATTGCAAGGTGCAATTCTGAAATTTTTTGCTTTTTCCTGCTCCTCTTAGCATGATAAAGAAGATTCAAAGAGAGTGAGATGCCAGCTCCTTTCATTCAGTCAGTAGCTTCAATCATTTCTGGACGTTTTTCAATGGCAAAAATCAATGAATATTGTAAATGCACAAACAGTAATTTCTCCGCATTGCAAGGTGCAATTCTGAAATTTTTTGCTTTTTCCTGCTCCTCTTAGCATGATAAAGAAGATTCAAAGAGAGTGAGATGCCAGCTCCTTTCATTCAGTCAGTAGCTTCAATCATTTCTGGACGTTTTTCAATGGCAAAAATCAATGAATATTGTAAATGCACAAACAGTAATTTCTCCGCATTGCAAGGTGCAATTCTGAAATTTTTTGCTTTTTCCTGCTCCTCTTAGCATGATAAAGAAGATTCAAAGAGAGTGAGATGCCAACTCCTTTCATTCAGTCAGTAGCTTCAAACATTTCTGGTATATGAATAACATGATGTTTTTCAATGGCAAAAATCAATGAATATTGTAAATGCACAAACAGTAATTTCTCCGCATTGCAAGGTGCAATTCTGAAATTTTTTGCTTTTTCCTGCTCCTCTTAGCATGATAAAGAAGATTCAAAGAGAGTGAGATGCCAGCTCCTTTCATTCAGTCAGTAGCTTCAATCATTTCTGGACGTTTTTCAATGGCAAAAATCAATGAATATTGTAAATGCACAAACAGTAATTTCTCCGCATTGCAAGGTGCAATTCTGAAATTTTTTGCTTTTTCCTGCTCCTCTTAGCATGATAAAGAAGATTCAAAGAGAGTGAGATGCCAGCTCCTTTCATTCAGTCAGTACCTTCAATCATTTCTGGACGTTTTTCAATGGCAAAAATCAATGAATATTGTAAATGCACAAACAGTAATTTCTCCGCATTGCAAGGTGCAATTCTGAAATTTTTTGCTTTTTCCCGCTCCTCTTAGCATGATAAAGAAGATTCAAAGAGAGTGAGGTGCCAGCTCCTTTCATTCAGTCAGTAGCTTCAAACATTTCTGGTATATGAATAACATGTTTTTCAATGGCAAAAATCAATGAATATTGTAAATGCACAAACAGTAATTTCTCCGCATTGCAAGGTGCAATTCTGAAATTTTTTGCTTTTTCCTGCTCCTCTTAGCATGATAAAGAAGATTCAAAGAGAGTGAGATGCCAGCTCCTTTCATTCAATCAGTAGCTTCAATCATTTCTGGACGTTTTTCAATGGCAAAAATCAATGAATATTGTATATGCACAAACAGTAATTTCTCCGCATTGCAAGGTGCAATTCTGAAATTTTTTGCTTTTTCCTGCTCCTCTTAGCATGATAAAGAAGATTCAAAGAGAGTGAGATGCCAGCTCCTTTCATTCAGTCAGTAGCTTCAATCATTTCTGGACGTTTTTCAATGGCAAAAATCAATGAATATTGTAAATGCACAAACAGTAATTTCTCCGCATTGCAAGGTGCAATTCTGAAATTTTTTGCTTTTTCCTGCTCCTCTTAGCATGATAAAGAAGATTCAAAGAGAGTGAGATGCCAGCTCCTTTGATTCAGTCAGTAGCTTCAAACATTTCTGGTATATGAATAACATGATGTTTTTCAATGGCAAAAATCAATGAATATTGTAAATGCACAAACAGTAATTTCTCCGCATTGCAAGGTGCAAGTCTGAAATTTTTTGCTTTTTCCTGCTCCTCTTAGCATGATAAAGAAGATTCAAAGAGAGTGAGATGCCAGCTACTTTCATTCAGTCAGTAGCTTCAATCATTTCTGGACGTTTTTCAATGGTAAAAATCAATGAATATTGTAAAGGCACAAACAGTAATTTCTCCACATTGCAAGGTGCAATTCTGAAATTTTTTGCTTTTTCCTGCTCCTCTTAGCATGATAAAGAAGATTCAAAGAGAGTGAGATGCCAGCTCCTTTCATTCAGTCAGTAGCTTCAAACATTTCTGGTATATGAATAACATGATGTTTTTCAATGGCAAAAATCAATGAATATTGTAAATGCACAAACAGTAATTTCTCCGCATTGCAAGGTGCAAGTCTGAAATTTTTTGCTTTTTCCTGCTCCTCTTAGCATGATAAAGAAGATTCAAAGAGAGTGAGATGCCAGCTACTTTCATTCAGTCAGTAGCTTCAATCATTTCTGGACGTTTTTCAATGGTAAAAATCAATGAATATTGTAAATGCACAAACAGTAATTTCTCCACATTGCAAGGTGCAATTCTGAAATTTTTTGCTTTTTCCTGCTCCTCTTAGCATGATAAAGAAGATTCAAAGAGAGTGAGATGCCAGCTCCTTTCATTCAGTCAGTAGCTTCAAACATTTCTGGTATATGAATAACATGATGTTTTTCAATGGCAAAAATCAATGAATATTGTAAATGCACAAACAGTAATTTCTCCACATTGCAAGGTGCAATTCTGAAATTTTTTGCTTTTTCCTGCTCCTCTTAGCATGATAAAGAAGATTCAAAGAGAGTGAGATGCCAGCTCCTTTCATTCAGTCAGTAGCTTCAAACATTTCTGGTATATGAATAACATGATGTTTTTCAATGGCAAAAATCAATGAATATTGTAAATGCACAAACAGTAATTTCTCCGCATTGCAAGGTGCAATTCTGAAATTTTTTGCTTTTTCCTGCTCCTCTTAGCATGATAAAGAAGATTCAAAGAGAGTGAGATGCCAGCTCCTTTCATTCAGTCAGTAGCTTCAATCATTTCTGGACGTTTTTCAATGGCAAAAATCAATGAATATTGTAAATGCACAAACAGTAATTTCTCCGCATTGCAAGGTGCAATTCTGAAATTTTTTGCTTTTTCCTGCTCCTCTTAGCATGATAAAGAAGATTCAAAGAGAGTGAGATGTCAGCTCCTTTCATTCAGTCAGTAGCTTCAAACATTTCTGGTATATGAATAACATGATGTTTTTCAATGGCAAAAATCAATGAATATTGTAAATGCACAAACAGTAATTTCTCCGCATTGCAAGGTGCAATTCTGAAATTTTTTGCTTTTTCCTGCTCCTCTTAGCATGATAAAGAAGATTCAAAGAGAGTGAGATGCCAGCTCCTTTCATTCAGTCAGTAGCTTCAATCATTTCTGGACGTTTTTCAATGGCAAAAATCAATGAATATTGTAAATGCACAAACAGTAATTTCTCCGCATTGCAAGGTGCAATTCTGAAATTTTTTGCTTTTTCCTGCTCCTCTTAGCATGATAAAGAAGATTCAAAGAGAGTGAGATGCCAGCTCCTTTCATTCAGTCAGTAGCTTCAATCATTTCTGGACGTTTTTCAATGGCAAAAATCAATGAATATTGTAAATGCACAAACAGTAATTTCTCCGCATTGCAAGGTGCAATTCTGAAATTTTTTGCTTTTTCCTGCTCCTCTTAGCATGATAAAGATTCAAAGAGAGTGAGATGCCAGCTCCTTTGATTCAGTCAGTAGCTTCAAACATTTCTGGTATATGAATAACATGATGTTTTTCAATGGCAAAAATCAATGAATATTGTAAATGCACAAACAGTAATTTCTCCGCATTGCAAGGTGCAAGTCTGAAATTTTTTGCTTTTTCCTGCTCCTCTTAGCATGATAAAGAAGATTCAAAGAGAGTGAGATGCCAGCTACTTTCATTCAGTCAGTAGCTTCAATCATTTCTGGACGTTTTTCAATGGTAAAAATCAATGAATATTGTAAATGCACAAACAGTAATTTCTCCACATTGCAAGGTGCAATTCTGAAATTTTTTGCTTTTTCCTGCTCCTCTTAGCATGATAAAGAAGATTCAAAGAGAGTGAGATGCCAGCTCCTTTCATTCAGTCAGTAGCTTCAAACATTTCTGGTATATGAATAACATGATGTTTTTCAATGGCAAAAATCAATGAATATTGTAAATGCACAAACAGTAATTTCTCCGCATTGCAAGGTGCAAGTCTGAAATTTTTTGCTTTTTCCTGCTCCTCTTAGCATGATAAAGAAGATTCAAAGAGAGTGAGATGCCAGCTACTTTCATTCAGTCAGTAGCTTCAATCATTTCTGGACGTTTTTCAATGGTAAAAATCAATGAATATTGTAAATGCACAAACAGTAATTTCTCCACATTGCAAGGTGCAATTCTGAAATTTTTTGCTTTTTCCTGCTCCTCTTAGCATGATAAAGAAGATTCAAAGAGAGTGAGATGCCAGCTCCTTTCATTCAGTCAGTAGCTTCAAACATTTCTGGTATATGAATAACATGATGTTTTTCAATGGCAAAAATCAATGAATATTGTAAATGCACAAACAGTAATTTCTCCACATTGCAAGGTGCAATTCTGAAATTTTTTGCTTTTTCCTGCTCCTCTTAGCATGATAAAGAAGATTCAAAGAGAGTGAGATGCCAGCTCCTTTCATTCAGTCAGTAGCTTCAAACATTTCTGGTATATGAATAACATGATGTTTTTCAATGGCAAAAATCAATGAATATTGTAAATGCACAAACAGTAATTTCTCCGCATTGCAAGGTGCAATTCTGAAATTTTTTGCTTTTTCCTGCTCCTCTTAGCATGATAAAGAAGATTCAAAGAGAGTGAGATGCCAGCTCCTTTCATTCAGTCAGTAGCTTCAATCATTTCTGGACGTTTTTCAATGGCAAAAATCAATGAATATTGTAAATGCACAAACAGTAATTTCTCCGCATTGCAAGGTGCAATTCTGAAATTTTTTGCTTTTTCCTGCTCCTCTTAGCATGATAAAGAAGATTCAAAGAGAGTGAGATGTCAGCTCCTTTCATTCAGTCAGTAGCTTCAAACATTTCTGGTATATGAATAACATGATGTTTTTCAATGGCAAAAATCAATGAATATTGTAAATGCACAAACAGTAATTTCTCCGCATTGCAAGGTGCAATTCTGAAATTTTTTGCTTTTTCCTGCTCCTCTTAGCATGATAAAGAAGATTCAAAGAGAGTGAGATGCCAGCTCCTTTCATTCAGTCAGTAGCTTCAATCATTTCTGGACGTTTTTCAATGGCAAAAATCAATGAATATTGTAAATGCACAAACAGTAATTTCTCCGCATTGCAAGGTGCAATTCTGAAATTTTTTGCTTTTTCCTGCTCCTCTTAGCATGATAAAGAAGATTCAAAGAGAGTGAGATGCCAGCTCCTTTCATTCAGTCAGTAGCTTCAATCATTTCTGGACGTTTTTCAATGGCAAAAATCAATGAATATTGTAAATGCACAAACAGTAATTTCTCCGCATTGCAAGGTGCAATTCTGAAATTTTTTGCTTTTTCCTGCTCCTCTTAGCATGATAAAGAAGATTCAAAGAGAGTGAGATGCCAACTCCTTTCATTCAGTCAGTAGCTTCAAACATTTCTGGTATATGAATAACATGATGTTTTTCAATGGCAAAAATCAATGAATATTGTAAATGCACAAACAGTAATTTCTCCGCATTGCAAGGTGCAATTCTGAAATTTTTTGCTTTTTCCTGCTCCTCTTAGCATGATAAAGAAGATTCAAAGAGAGTGAGATGCCAGCTCCTTTCATTCAGTCAGTAGCTTCAATCATTTCTGGACGTTTTTCAATTTTCAAAAATCAATGAATATTGTAAATGCACAAACAGTAATTTCTCCGCATTGCAAGGTGCAATTCTGAAATTTTTTGCTTTTTCCTGCTCCTCTTAGCATGATAAAGAAGATTCAAAGAGAGTGAGATGCCAGCTCCTTTCATTCAGTCAGTACCTTCAATCATTTCTGGACGTTTTTCAATGGCAAAAATCAATGAATATTGTAAATGCACAAACAGTAATTTCTCCGCATTGCAAGGTGCAATTCTGAAATTTTTTGCTTTTTCCCGCTCCTCTTAGCATGATAAAGAAGATTCAAAGAGAGTGAGGTGCCAGCTCCTTTCATTCAGTCAGTAGCTTCAAACATTTCTGGTATATGAATAACATGTTTTTCAATGGCAAAAATCAATGAATATTGTAAATGCACAAACAGTAATTTCTCCGCATTGCAAGGTGCAATTCTGAAATTTTTTGCTTTTTCCTGCTCCTCTTAGCATGATAAAGAAGATTCAAAGAGAGTGAGATGCCAGCTCCTTTCATTCAGTCAGTAACTTCAATCATTTCTGGACGTTTTTCAATGGCAAAAATCAATGAATATTGTAAATGCACAAACAGTAATTTCTCCGCATTGCAAGGTGCAATTCTGAAATTTTTTGCTTTTTCCTGCTCCTCTTAGCATGATAAAGAAGATTCAAAGAGAGTGAGATGCCAGCTCCTTTGATTCAGTCAGTAGCTTCAAACATTTCTGGTATATGAATAACATGATGTTTTTCAATGGCAAAATCAATGAATATTGTAAATGCACAAACAGTAATTTCTCCGCATTGCAAGGTGCAATTCTGAAATTTTTTGCTTTTTCCTGCTCCTCTTAGCATGATAAAGAAGATTCAAAGAGAGTGAGATGCCAGCTCCTTTCATTCAGTCAGTAGCTTCAATCATTTCTGGACGTTTTTCAATGGCAAAAATCAATGAATATTGTAAATGCACAAACAGTAATTTCTCCGCATTGCAAGGTGCAATTCTGAAATTTTTTGCTTTTTCCTGCTCCTCTTAGCATGATAAAGATTCAAAGAGAGTGAGATGCCAGCTCCTTTGATTCAGTCAGTAGCTTCAAACATTTCTGGTATATGAATAACATGATGTTTTTCAATGGCAAAAATCAATGAATATTGTAAATGCACAAACAGTAATTTCTCCGCATTGCAAGGTGCAAGTCTGAAATTTTTTGCTTTTTCCTGCTCCTCTTAGCATGATAAAGAAGATTCAAAGAGAGTGAGATGCCAGCTACTTTCATTCAGTCAGTAGCTTCAATCATTTCTGGACGTTTTTCAATGGTAAAAATCAATGAATATTGTAAATGCACAAACAGTAATTTCTCCACATTGCAAGGTGCAATTCTGAAATTTTTTGCTTTTTCCTGCTCCTCTTAGCATGATAAAGAAGATTCAAAGAGAGTGAGATGCCAGCTCCTTTCATTCAGTCAGTAGCTTCAAACATTTCTGGTATATGAATAACATGATGTTTTTCAATGGCAAAAATCAATGAATATTGTAAATGCACAAACAGTAATTTCTCCGCATTGCAAGGTGCAAGTCTGAAATTTTTTGCTTTTTCCTGCTCCTCTTAGCATGATAAAGAAGATTCAAAGAGAGTGAGATGCCAGCTACTTTCATTCAGTCAGTAGCTTCAATCATTTCTGGACGTTTTTCAATGGTAAAAATCAATGAATATTGTAAATGCACAAACAGTAATTTCTCCACATTGCAAGGTGCAATTCTGAAATTTTTTGCTTTTTCCTGCTCCTCTTAGCATGATAAAGAAGATTCAAAGAGAGTGAGATGCCAGCTCCTTTCATTCAGTCAGTAGCTTCAAACATTTCTGGTATATGAATAACATGATGTTTTTCAATGGCAAAAATCAATGAATATTGTAAATGCACAAACAGTAATTTCTCCACATTGCAAGGTGCAATTCTGAAATTTTTTGCTTTTTCCTGCTCCTCTTAGCATGATAAAGAAGATTCAAAGAGAGTGAGATGCCAGCTCCTTTCATTCAGTCAGTAGCTTCAAACATTTCTGGTATATGAATAACATGATGTTTTTCAATGGCAAAAATCAATGAATATTGTAAATGCACAAACAGTAATTTCTCCGCATTGCAAGGTGCAATTCTGAAATTTTTTGCTTTTTCCTGCTCCTCTTAGCATGATAAAGAAGATTCAAAGAGAGTGAGATGCCAGCTCCTTTCATTCAGTCAGTAGCTTCAATCATTTCTGGACGTTTTTCAATGGCAAAAATCAATGAATATTGTAAATGCACAAACAGTAATTTCTCCGCATTGCAAGGTGCAATTCTGAAATTTTTTGCTTTTTCCTGCTCCTCTTAGCATGATAAAGAAGATTCAAAGAGAGTGAGATGTCAGCTCCTTTCATTCAGTCAGTAGCTTCAAACATTTCTGGTATATGAATAACATGATGTTTTTCAATGGCAAAAATCAATGAATATTGTAAATGCACAAACAGTAATTTCTCCGCATTGCAAGGTGCAATTCTGAAATTTTTTGCTTTTTCCTGCTCCTCTTAGCATGATAAAGAAGATTCAAAGAGAGTGAGATGCCAGCTCCTTTCATTCAGTCAGTAGCTTCAATCATTTCTGGACGTTTTTCAATGGCAAAAATCAATGAATATTGTAAATGCACAAACAGTAATTTCTCCGCATTGCAAGGTGCAATTCTGAAATTTTTTGCTTTTTCCTGCTCCTCTTAGCATGATAAAGAAGATTCAAAGAGAGTGAGATGCCAGCTCCTTTCATTCAGTCAGTAGCTTCAATCATTTCTGGACGTTTTTCAATGGCAAAAATCAATGAATATTGTAAATGCACAAACAGTAATTTCTCAGCATTGCAAGGTGCAATTCTGAAATTTTTTGCTTTTTCCTGCTCCTCTTAGCATGATAAAGAAGATTCAAAGAGAGTGAGATGCCAACTCCTTTCATTCAGTCAGTAGCTTCAAACATTTCTGGTATATGAATAACATGATGTTTTTCAATGGCAAAAATCAATGAATATTGTAAATGCACAAACAGTAATTTCTCCGCATTGCAAGGTGCAATTCTGAAATTTTTTGCTTTTTCCTGCTCCTCTTAGCATGATAAAGAAGATTCAAAGAGAGTGAGATGCCAGCTCCTTTCATTCAGTCAGTAGCTTCAATCATTTCTGGACGTTTTTCAATGGCAAAAATCAATGAATATTGTAAATGCACAAACAGTAATTTCTCCGCATTGCAAGGTGCAATTCTGAAATTTTTTGCTTTTTCCTGCTCCTCTTAGCATGATAAAGAAGATTCAAAGAGAGTGAGATGCCAGCTCCTTTCATTCAGTCAGTACCTTCAATCATTTCTGGACGTTTTTCAATGGCAAAAATCAATGAATATTGTAAATGCACAAACAGTAATTTCTCCGCATTGCAAGGTGCAATTCTGAAATTTTTTGCTTTTTCCCGCTCCTCTTAGCATGATAAAGAAGATTCAAAGAGAGTGAGGTGCCAGCTCCTTTCATTCAGTCAGTAGCTTCAAACATTTCTGGTATATGAATAACATGTTTTTCAATGGCAAAAATCAATGAATATTGTAAATGCACAAACAGTAATTTCTCCGCATTGCAAGGTGCAATTCTGAAATTTTTTGCTTTTTCCTGCTCCTCTTAGCATGATAAAGAAGATTCAAAGAGAGTCAGATGCCAGCTCCTTTCATTCAATCAGTAGCTTCAATCATTTCTGGACGTTTTTCAATGGCAAAAATCAATGAATATTGTATATGCACAAACAGTAATTTCTCCGCATTGCAAGGTGCAATTCTGAAATTTTTTGCTTTTTCCTGCTCCTCTTAGCATGATAAAGAAGATTCAAAGAGAGTGAGATGCCAGCTCCTTTCATTCAGTCAGTAGCTTCAATCATTTCTGGACGTTTTTCAATGGCAAAAATCAATGAATATTGTAAATGCACAAACAGTAATTTCTCCGCATTGCAAGGTGCAATTCTGAAATTTTTTGCTTTTTCCTGCTCCTCTTAGCATGATAAAGAAGATTCAAAGAGAGTGAGATGCCAGCTCCTTTGATTCAGTCAGTAGCTTCAAACATTTCTGGTATATGAATAACATGATGTTTTTCAATGGCAAAAATCAATGAATATTGTAAATGCACAAACAGTAATTTCTCCGCATTGCAAGGTGCAAGTCTGAAATTTTTTGCTTTTTCCTGCTCCTCTTAGCATGATAAAGAAGATTCAAAGAGAGTGAGATGCCAGCTACTTTCATTCAGTCAGTAGCTTCAATCATTTCTGGACGTTTTTCAATGGTAAAAATCAATGAATATTGTAAATGCACAAACAGTAATTTCTCCACATTGCAAGGTGCAATTCTGAAATTTTTTGCTTTTTCCTGCTCCTCTTAGCATGATAAAGAAGATTCAAAGAGAGTGAGATGCCAGCTCCTTTCATTCAGTCAGTAGCTTCAAACATTTCTGGTATATGAATAACATGATGTTTTTCAATGGCAAAAATCAATGAATATTGTAAATGCACAAACAGTAATTTCTCCGCATTGCAAGGTGCAAGTCTGAATTTTTTTGCTTTTTCCTGCTCCTCTTAGCATGATAAAGAAGATTCAAAGAGAGTGAGATGCCAGCTACTTTCATTCAGTCAGTAGCTTCAATCATTTCTGGACGTTTTTCAATGGTAAAAATCAATGAATATTGTAAATGCACAAACAGTTATTTCTCCACATTGCAAGGTGCAATTCTGAAATTTTTTGCTTTTTCCTGCTCCTCTTAGCATGATAAAGAAGATTCAAAGAGAGTGAGATGCCAGCTCCTTTCATTCAGTCAGTAGCTTCAAACATTTCTGGTATATGAATAACATGATGTTTTTCAATGGCAAAAATCAATGAATATTGTAAATGCACAAACAGTAATTTCTCCACATTGCAAGGTGCAATTCTGAAATTTTTTGCTTTTTCCTGCTCCTCTTAGCATGATAAAGAAGATTCAAAGAGAGTGAGATGTCAGCTCCTTTCATTCAGTCAGTAGCTTCAAACATTTCTGGTATATGAATAACATGATGTTTTTCAATGGCAAAAATCAATGAATATTGTAAATGCACAAACAGTAATTTCTCCGCATTGCAAGGTGCAATTCTGAAATTTTTTGCTTTTTCCTGCTCCTCTTAGCATGATAAAGAAGATTCAAAGAGAGTGAGATGCCAGCTCCTTTCATTCAGTCAGTAGCTTCAATCATTTCTGGACGTTTTTCAATGGCAAAAATCAATGAATATTGTAAATGCACAAACAGTAATTTCTCCGCATTGCAAGGTGCAATTCTGAAATTTTTTGCTTTTTCCTGCTCCTCTTAGCATGATAAAGAAGATTCAAAGAGAGTGAGATGTCAGCTCCTTTCATTCAGTCAGTAGCTTCAAACATTTCTGGTATATGAATAACATGATGTTTTTCAATGGCAAAAATCAATGAATATTGTAAATGCACAAACAGTAATTTCTCCGCATTGCAAGGTGCAATTCTGAAATTTTTTGCTTTTTCCTGCTCCTCTTAGCATGATAAAGAAGATTCAAAGAGAGTGAGATGCCAGCTCCTTTGATTCAGTCAGTAGCTTCAAACATTTCTGGTATATGAATAACATGATGTTTTTCAATGGCAAAAATCAATGAATATTGTAAATGCACAAACAGTAATTTCTCCGCATTGCAAGGTGCAAGTCTGAAATTTTTTGCTTTTTCCTGCTCCTCTTAGCATGATAAAGAAGATTCAAAGAGAGTGAGATGCCAGCTACTTTCATTCAGTCAGTAGCTTCAATCATTTCTGGACGTTTTTCAATGGTAAAAATCAATGAATATTGTAAATGCACAAACAGTAATTTCTCCACATTGCAAGGTGCAATTCTGAAATTTTTTGCTTTTTCCTGCTCCTCTTAGCATGATAAAGAAGATTCAAAGAGAGTGAGATGCCAGCTCCTTTCATTCAGTCAGTAGCTTCAAACATTTCTGGTATATGAATAACATGATGTTTTTCAATGGCAAAAATCAATGAATATTGTAAATGCACAAACAGTAATTTCTCCGCATTGCAAGGTGCAAGTCTGAAATTTTTTGCTTTTTCCTGCTCCTCTTAGCATGATAAAGAAGATTCAAAGAGAGTGAGATGCCAGCTACTTTCATTCAGTCAGTAGCTTCAATCATTTCTGGACGTTTTTCAATGGTAAAAATCAATGAATATTGTAAATGCACAAACAGTAATTTCTCCACATTGCAAGGTGCAATTCTGAAATTTTTTGCTTTTTCCTGCTCCTCTTAGCATGATAAAGAAGATTCAAAGAGAGTGAGATGCCAGCTCCTTTCATTCAGTCAGTAGCTTCAAACATTTCTGGTATATGAATAACATGATGTTTTTCAATGGCAAAAATCAATGAATATTGTAAATGCACAAACAGTAATTTCTCCACATTGCAAGGTGCAATTCTGAAATTTTTTGCTTTTTCCTGCTCCTCTTAGCATGATAAAGAAGATTCAAAGAGAGTGAGATGCCAGCTCCTTTCATTCAGTCAGTAGCTTCAAACATTTCTGGTATATGAATAACATGATGTTTTTCAATGGCAAAAATCAATGAATATTGTAAATGCACAAACAGTAATTTCTCCGCATTGCAAGGTGCAATTCTGAAATTTTTTGCTTTTTCCTGCTCCTCTTAGCATGATAAAGAAGATTCAAAGAGAGTGAGATGCCAGCTCCTTTCATTCAGTCAGTAGCTTCAATCATTTCTGGACGTTTTTCAATGGCAAAAATCAATGAATATTGTAAATGCACAAACAGTAATTTCTCCGCATTGCAAGGTGCAATTCTGAAATTTTTTGCTTTTTCCTGCTCCTCTTAGCATGATAAAGAAGATTCAAAGAGAGTGAGATGTCAGCTCCTTTCATTCAGTCAGTAGCTTCAAACATTTCTGGTATATGAATAACATGATGTTTTTCAATGGCAAAAATCAATGAATATTGTAAATGCACAAACAGTAATTTCTCCGCATTGCAAGGTGCAATTCTGAAATTTTTTGCTTTTTCCTGCTCCTCTTAGCATGATAAAGAAGATTCAAAGAGAGTGAGATGCCAGCTCCTTTCATTCAGTCAGTAGCTTCAATCATTTCTTGACGTTTTTCAATGGCAAAAATCAATGAATATTGTAAATGCACAAACAGTAATTTCTCCGCATTGCAAGGTGCAATTCTGAAATTTTTTGCTTTTTCCTGCTCCTCTTAGCATGATAAAGAAGATTCAAAGAGAGTGAGATGCCAGCTCCTTTCATTCAGTCAGTAGCTTCAATCATTTCTGGACGTTTTTCAATGGCAAAAATCAATGAATATTGTAAATGCACAAACAGTAATTTCTCCGCATTGCAAGGTGCAATTCTGAAATTTTTTGCTTTTTCCTGCTCCTCTTAGCATGATAAAGAAGATTCAAAGAGAGTGAGATGCCAACTCCTTTCATTCAGTCAGTAGCTTCAAACATTTCTGGTATATGAATAACATGATGTTTTTCAATGGCAAAAATCAATGAATATTGTAAATGCACAAACAGTAATTTCTCCGCATTGCAAGGTGCAATTCTGAAATTTTTTGCTTTTTCCTGCTCCTCTTAGCATGATAAAGAAGATTCAAAGAGAGTGAGATGCCAGCTCCTTTCATTCAGTCAGTAGCTTCAATCATTTCTGGACGTTTTTCAATTTTCAAAAATCAATGAATATTGTAAATGCACAAACAGTAATTTCTCCGCATTGCAAGGTGCAATTCTGAAATTTTTTGCTTTTTCCTGCTCCTCTTAGCATGATAAAGAAGATTCAAAGAGAGTGAGATGCCAGCTCCTTTCATTCAGTCAGTACCTTCAATCATTTCTGGACGTTTTTCAATGGCAAAAATCAATGAATATTGTAAATGCACAAACAGTAATTTCTCCGCATTGCAAGGTGCAATTCTGAAATTTTTTGCTTTTTCCCGCTCCTCTTAGCATGATAAAGAAGATTCAAAGAGAGTGAGGTGCCAGCTCCTTTCATTCAGTCAGTAGCTTCAAACATTTCTGGTATATGAATAACATGTTTTTCAATGGCAAAAATCAATGAATATTGTAAATGCACAAACAGTAATTTCTCCGCATTGCAAGGTGCAATTCTGAAATTTTTTGCTTTTTCCTGCTCCTCTTAGCATGATAAAGAAGATTCAAAGAGAGTGAGATGCCAGCTCCTTTCATTCAATCAGTAGCTTCAATCATTTCTGGACGTTTTTCAATGGCAAAAATCAATGAATATTGTATATGCACAAACAGTAATTTCTCCGCATTGCAAGGTGCAATTCTGAAATTTTTTGCTTTTTCCTGCTCCTCTTAGCATGATAAAGAAGATTCAAAGAGAGTGAGATGCCAGCTCCTTTCATTCAGTCAGTAGCTTCAATCATTTCTGGACGTTTTTCAATGGCAAAAATCAATGAATATTGTAAATGCACAAACAGTAATTTCTCCGCATTGCAAGGTGCAATTCTGAAATTTTTTGCTTTTTCCTGCTCCTCTTAGCATGATAAAGAAGATTCAAAGAGAGTGAGATGCCAGCTCCTTTGATTCAGTCAGTAGCTTCAAACATTTCTGGTATATGAATAACATGATGTTTTTCAATGGCAAAATCAATGAATATTGTAAATGCACAAACAGTAATTTCTCCGCATTGCAAGGTGGAATTCTGAAATTTTTTGCTTTTTCCTGCTCCTCTTAGCATGATAAAGAAGATTCAAAGAGAGTGAGATGCCAGCTCCTTTCATTCAGTCAGTAGCTTCAATCATTTCTGGACGTTTTTCAATGGCAAAAATCAATGAATATTGTAAATGCACAAACAGTAATTTCTCCGCATTGCAAGGTGCAATTCTGAAATTTTTTGCTTTTTCCTGCTCCTCTTAGCATGATAAAGATTCAAAGAGAGTGAGATGCCAGCTCCTTTGATTCAGTCAGTAGCTTCAAACATTTCTGGTATATGAATAACATGATGTTTTTCAATGGCAAAAATCAATGAATATTGTAAATGCACAAACAGTAATTTCTCCGCATTGCAAGGTGCAAGTCTGAAATTTTTTGCTTTTTCCTGCTCCTCTTAGCATGATAAAGAAGATTCAAAGAGAGTGAGATGCCAGCTACTTTCATTCAGTCAGTAGCTTCAATCATTTCTGGACGTTTTTCAATGGTAAAAATCAATGAATATTGTAAATGCACAAACAGTAATTTCTCCACATTGCAAGGTGCAATTCTGAAATTTTTTGCTTTTTCCTGCTCCTCTTAGCATGATAAAGAAGATTCAAAGAGAGTGAGATGCCAGCTCCTTTCATTCAGTCAGTAGCTTCAAACATTTCTGGTATATGAATAACATGATGTTTTTCAATGGCAAAAATCAATGAATATTGTAAATGCACAAACAGTAATTTCTCCGCATTGCAAGGTGCAAGTCTGAAATTTTTTGCTTTTTCCTGCTCCTCTTAGCATGATAAAGAAGATTCAAAGAGAGTGAGATGCCAGCTACTTTCATTCAGTCAGTAGCTTCAATCATTTCTGGACGTTTTTCAATGGTAAAAATCAATGAATATTGTAAATGCACAAACAGTAATTTCTCCACATTGCAAGGTGCAATTCTGAAATTTTTTGCTTTTTCCTGCTCCTCTTAGCATGATAAAGAAGATTCAAAGAGAGTGAGATGCCAGCTCCTTTCATTCAGTCAGTAGCTTCAAACATTTCTGGTATATGAATAACATGATGTTTTTCAATGGCAAAAATCAATGAATATTGTAAATGCACAAACAGTAATTTCTCCACATTGCAAGGTGCAATTCTGAAATTTTTTGCTTTTTCCTGCTCCTCTTAGCATGATAAAGAAGATTCAAAGAGAGTGAGATGCCAGCTCCTTTCATTCAGTCAGTAGCTTCAAACATTTCTGGTATATGAATAACATGATGTTTTTCAATGGCAAAAATCAATGAATATTGTAAATGCACAAACAGTAATTTCTCCGCATTGCAAGGTGCAATTCTGAAATTTTTTGCTTTTTCCTGCTCCTCTTAGCATGATAAAGAAGATTCAAAGAGAGTGAGATGCCAGCTCCTTTCATTCAGTCAGTAGCTTCAATCATTTCTGGACGTTTTTCAATGGCAAAAATCAATGAATATTGTAAATGCACAAACAGTAATTTCTCCGCATTGCAAGGTGCAATTCTGAAATTTTTTGCTTTTTCCTGCTCCTCTTAGCATGATAAAGAAGATTCAAAGAGAGTGAGATGTCAGCTCCTTTCATTCAGTCAGTAGCTTCAAACATTTCTGGTATATGAATAACATGATGTTTTTCAATGGCAAAAATCAATGAATATTGTAAATGCACAAACAGTAATTTCTCCGCATTGCAAGGTGCAATTCTGAAATTTTTTGCTTTTTCCTGCTCCTCTTAGCATGATAAAGAAGATTCAAAGAGAGTGAGATGCCAGCTCCTTTCATTCAGTCAGTAGCTTCAATCATTTCTGGACGTTTTTCAATGGCAAAAATCAATGAATATTGTAAATGCACAAACAGTAATTTCTCCGCATTGCAAGGTGCAATTCTGAAATTTTTTGCTTTTTCCTGCTCCTCTTAGCATGATAAAGAAGATTCAAAGAGAGTGAGATGCCAGCTCCTTTCATTCAGTCAGTAGCTTCAATCATTTCTGGACGTTTTTCAATGGCAAAAATCAATGAATATTGTAAATGCACAAACAGTAATTTCTCAGCATTGCAAGGTGCAATTCTGAAATTTTTTGCTTTTTCCTGCTCCTCTTAGCATGATAAAGAAGATTCAAAGAGAGTGAGATGCCAACTCCTTTCATTCAGTCAGTAGCTTCAAACATTTCTGGTATATGAATAACATGATGTTTTTCAATGGCAAAAATCAATGAATATTGTAAATGCACAAACAGTAATTTCTCCGCATTGCAAGGTGCAATTCTGAAATTTTTTGCTTTTTCCTGCTCCTCTTAGCATGATAAAGAAGATTCAAAGAGAGTGAGATGCCAGCTCCTTTCATTCAGTCAGTAGCTTCAATCATTTCTGGACGTTTTTCAATGGCAAAAATCAATGAATATTGTAAATGCACAAACAGTAATTTCTCCGCATTGCAAGGTGCAATTCTGAAATTTTTTGCTTTTTCCTGCTCCTCTTAGCATGATAAAGAAGATTCAAAGAGAGTGAGATGCCAGCTCCTTTCATTCAGTCAGTACCTTCAATCATTTCTGGACGTTTTTCAATGGCAAAAATCAATGAATATTGTAAATGCACAAACAGTAATTTCTCCGCATTGCAAGGTGCAATTCTGAAATTTTTTGCTTTTTCCCGCTCCTCTTAGCATGATAAAGAAGATTCAAAGAGAGTGAGGTGCCAGCTCCTTTCATTCAGTCAGTAGCTTCAAACATTTCTGGTATATGAATAACATGTTTTTCAATGGCAAAAATCAATGAATATTGTAAATGCACAAACAGTAATTTCTCCGCATTGCAAGGTGCAATTCTGAAATTTTTTGCTTTTTCCTGCTCCTCTTAGCATGATAAAGAAGATTCAAAGAGAGTGAGATGCCAGCTCCTTTCATTCAATCAGTAGCTTCAATCATTTCTGGACGTTTTTCAATGGCAAAAATCAATGAATATTGTATATGCACAAACAGTAATTTCTCCGCATTGCAAGGTGCAATTCTGAAATTTTTTGCTTTTTCCTGCTCCTCTTAGCATGATAAAGAAGATTCAAAGAGAGTGAGATGCCAGCTCCTTTCATTCAGTCAGTAGCTTCAATCATTTCTGGACGTTTTTCAATGGCAAAAATCAATGAATATTGTAAATGCACAAACAGTAATTTCTCCGCATTGCAAGGTGCAATTCTGAAATTTTTTGCTTTTTCCTGCTCCTCTTAGCATGATAAAGAAGATTCAAAGAGAGTGAGATGCCAGCTCCTTTGATTCAGTCAGTAGCTTCAAACATTTCTGGTATATGAATAACATGATGTTTTTCAATGGCAAAAATCAATGAATATTGTAAATGCACAAACAGTAATTTCTCCGCATTGCAAGGTGCAAGTCTGAAATTTTTTGCTTTTTCCTGCTCCTCTTAGCATGATAAAGAAGATTCAAAGAGAGTGAGATGCCAGCTACTTTCATTCAGTCAGTAGCTTCAATCATTTCTGGACGTTTTTCAATGGTAAAAATCAATGAATATTGTAAATGCACAAACAGTAATTTCTCCACATTGCAAGGTGCAATTCTGAAATTTTTTGCTTTTTCCTGCTCCTCTTAGCATGATAAAGAAGATTCAAAGAGAGTGAGATGCCAGCTCCTTTCATTCAGTCAGTAGCTTCAAACATTTCTGGTATATGAATAACATGATGTTTTTCAATGGCAAAAATCAATGAATATTGTAAATGCACAAACAGTAATTTCTCCGCATTGCAAGGTGCAAGTCTGAAATTTTTTGCTTTTTCCTGCTCCTCTTAGCATGATAAAGAAGATTCAAAGAGAGTGAGATGCCAGCTACTTTCATTCAGTCAGTAGCTTCAATCATTTCTGGACGTTTTTCAATGGTAAAAATCAATGAATATTGTAAATGCACAAACAGTTATTTCTCCACATTGCAAGGTGCAATTCTGAAATTTTTTGCTTTTTCCTGCTCCTCTTAGCATGATAAAGAAGATTCAAAGAGAGTGAGATGCCAGCTCCTTTCATTCAGTCAGTAGCTTCAAACATTTCTGGTATATGAATAACATGATGTTTTTCAATGGCAAAAATCAATGAATATTGTAAATGCACAAACAGTAATTTCTCCACATTGCAAGGTGCAATTCTGAAATTTTTTGCTTTTTCCTGCTCCTCTTAGCATGATAAAGAAGATTCAAAGAGAGTGAGATGCCAGCTCCTTTCATTCAGTCAGTAGCTTCAAACATTTCTGGTATATGAATAACATGATGTTTTTCAATGGCAAAAATCAATGAATATTGTAAATGCACAAACAGTAATTTCTCCGCATTGCAAGGTGCAATTCTGAAATTTTTTGCTTTTTCCTGCTCCTCTTAGCATGATAAAGAAGATTCAAAGAGAGTGAGATGCCAGCTCCTTTCATTCAGTCAGTAGCTTCAATCATTTCTGGACGTTTTTCAATGGCAAAAATCAATGAATATTGTAAATGCACAAACAGTAATTTCTCCGCATTGCAAGGTGCAATTCTGAAATTTTTTGCTTTTTCCTGCTCCTCTTAGCATGATAAAGAAGATTCAAAGAGAGTGAGATGTCAGCTCCTTTCATTCAGTCAGTAGCTTCAAACATTTCTGGTATATGAATAACATGATGTTTTTCAATGGCAAAAATCAATGAATATTGTAAATGCACAAACAGTAATTTCTCCGCATTGCAAGGTGCAATTCTGAAATTTTTTGCTTTTTCCTGCTCCTCTTAGCATGATAAAGAAGATTCAAAGAGAGTGAGATGCCAGCTCCTTTCATTCAGTCAGTAGCTTCAATCATTTCTGGACGTTTTTCAATGGCAAAAATCAATGAATATTGTAAATGCACAAACAGTAATTTCTCCACATTGCAAGGTGCAATTCTGAAATTTTTTGCTTTTTCCTGCTCCTCTTAGCATGATAAAGAAGATTCAAAGAGAGTGAGATGCCAGCTCCTTTCATTCAGTCAGTAGCTTCAAACATTTCTGGTATATGAATAACATGATGTTTTTCAATGGCAAAAATCAATGAATATTGTAAATGCACAAACAGTAATTTCTCCACATTGCAAGGTGCAATTCTGAAATTTTTTGCTTTTTCCTGCTCCTCTTAGCATGATAAAGAAGATTCAAAGAGAGTGAGATGCCAGCTCCTTTCATTCAGTCAGTAGCTTCAAACATTTCTGGTATATGAATAACATGATGTTTTTCAATGGCAAAAATCAATGAATATTGTAAATGCACAAACAGTAATTTCTCCGCATTGCAAGGTGCAAGTCTGAAATTTTTTGCTTTTTCCTGCTCCTCTTAGCATGATAAAGAAGATTCAAAGAGAGTGAGATGCCAGCTACTTTCATTCAGTCAGTAGCTTCAATCATTTCTGGACGTTTTTCAATGGTAAAAATCAATGAATATTGTAAATGCACAAACAGTAATTTCTCCGCATTGCAAGGTGCAAGTCTGAAATTTTTTGCTTTTTCCTGCTCCTCTTAGCATGATAAAGAAGATTCAAAGAGAGTGAGATGCCAGCTACTTTCATTCAGTCAGTAGCTTCAATCATTTCTGGACGTTTTTCAATGGTAAAAATCAATGAATATTGTAAATGCACAAACAGTAATTTCTCCACATTGCAAGGTGCAATTCTGAAATTTTTTGCTTTTTCCTGCTCCTCTTAGCATGATAAAGAAGATTCAAAGAGAGTGAGATGCCAGCTCCTTTCATTCAGTCAGTAGCTTCAAACATTTCTGGTATATGAATAACATGATGTTTTTCAATGGCAAAAATCAATGAATATTGTAAATGCACAAACAGTAATTTCTCCACATTGCAAGGTGCAATTCTGAAATTTTTTGCTTTTTCCTGCTCCTCTTAGCATGATAAAGAAGATTCAAAGAGAGTGAGATGCCAGCTCCTTTCATTCAGTCAGTAGCTTCAAACATTTCTGGTATATGAATAACATGATGTTTTTCAATGGCAAAAATCAATGAATATTGTAAATGCACAAACAGTAATTTCTCCGCATTGCAAGGTGCAATTCTGAAATTTTTTGCTTTTTCCTGCTCCTCTTAGCATGATAAAGAAGATTCAAAGAGAGTGAGATGCCAGCTCCTTTCATTCAGTCAGTAGCTTCAATCATTTCTGGACGTTTTTCAATGGCAAAAATCAATGAATATTGTAAATGCACAAACAGTAATTTCTCCGCATTGCAAGGTGCAATTCTGAAATTTTTTGCTTTTTCCTGCTCCTCTTAGCATGATAAAGAAGATTCAAAGAGAGTGAGATGTCAGCTCCTTTCATTCAGTCAGTAGCTTCAAACATTTCTGGTATATGAATAACATGATGTTTTTCAATGGCAAAAATCAATGAATATTGTAAATGCACAAACAGTAATTTCTCCGCATTGCAAGGTGCAATTCTGAAATTTTTTGCTTTTTCCTGCTCCTCTTAGCATGATAAAGAAGATTCAAAGAGAGTGAGATGCCAGCTCCTTTCATTCAGTCAGTAGCTTCAATCATTTCTGGACGTTTTTCAATGGCAAAAATCAATGAATATTGTAAATGCACAAACAGTAATTTCTCCGCATTGCAAGGTGCAATTCTGAAATTTTTTGCTTTTTCCTGCTCCTCTTAGCATGATAAAGAAGATTCAAAGAGAGTGAGATGCCAGCTCCTTTCGTTCAGTCAGTAGCTTCAATCATTTCTGGACGTTTTTCAATGGCAAAAATCATTGAATATTATAAATGCACAAACAGTAATTTCTCCGCATTGCAAGGTACAATTCTGAAATTTTTTGCTTTTTCCTGCTCCTCTTAGCATGATAAAGAAGATTCAAAGAGAGTGAGATGCCAGCTCCTTTCATTCAGTCAGTAGCTTCAATCATTTCTGGACGTTTTTCAATGGCAAAAATCAATGAATATTGTAAATGCACAAACAGTAATTTCTCCGCATTGCAAGGTGCAATTCTGAAATTTTTTGCTTTTTCCTGCTCCTCTTAGCATGATAAAGAAGATTCAAAGAGAGTGAGATGTCAGCTCCTTTCATTCAGTCAGTAGCTTCAAACATTTCTGGTATATGAATAACATGATGTTTTTCAATGGCAAAAATCAATGAATATTGTAAATGCACAAACAGTAATTTCTCCGCATTGCAAGGTGCAATTCTGAAATTTTTTGCTTTTTCCTGATCCTCTTAGCATGATAAAGAAGATTCAAAGAGAGTGAGATGCCAGCTCCTTTCATTCAGTCAGTAGCTTCAATCATTTCTGGACGTTTTTCAATGGCAAAAATCAATGAATATTGTAAATGCACAAACAGTAATTTCTCCACATTGCAAGGTGCAATTCTGAAATTTTTTGCTTTTTCCTGCTCCTCTTAGCATGATAAAGAAGATTCAAAGAGAGTGAGATGCCAGCTCCTTTCATTCAGTCAGTAGCTTCAAACATTTCTGGTATATGAATAACATGATGTTTTTCAATGGCAAAAATCAATGAATATTGTAAATGCACAAACAGTAATTTCTCCACATTGCAAGGTGCAATTCTGAAATTTTTTGCTTTTTCCTGCTCCTCTTAGCATGATAAAGAAGATTCAAAGAGAGTGAGATGCCAGCTCCTTTCATTCAGTCAGTAGCTTCAAACATTTCTGGTATATGAATAACATGATGTTTTTCAATGGCAAAAATCAATGAATATTGTAAATGCACAAACAGTAATTTCTCCGCATTGCAAGGTGCAAGTCTGAAATTTTTTGCTTTTTCCTGCTCCTCTTAGCATGATAAAGAAGATTCAAAGAGAGTGAGATGCCAGCTACTTTCATTCAGTCAGTAGCTTCAATCATTTCTGGACGTTTTTCAATGGTAAAAATCAATGAATATTGTAAATGCACAAACAGTAATTTCTCCGCATTGCAAGGTGCAAGTCTGAAATTTTTTGCTTTTTCCTGCTCCTCTTAGCATGATAAAGAAGATTCAAAGAGAGTGAGATGCCAGCTACTTTCATTCAGTCAGTAGCTTCAATCATTTCTGGACGTTTTTCAATGGTAAAAATCAATGAATATTGTAAATGCACAAACAGTAATTTCTCCACATTGCAAGGTGCAATTCTGAAATTTTTTGCTTTTTCCTGCTCCTCTTAGCATGATAAAGAAGATTCAAAGAGAGTGAGATGCCAGCTCCTTTCATTCAGTCAGTAGCTTCAAACATTTCTGGTATATGAATAACATGATGTTTTTCAATGGCAAAAATCAATGAATATTGTAAATGCACAAACAGTAATTTCTCCACATTGCAAGGTGCAATTCTGAAATTTTTTGCTTTTTCCTGCTCCTCTTAGCATGATAAAGAAGATTCAAAGAGAGTGAGATGCCAGCTCCTTTCATTCAGTCAGTAGCTTCAAACATTTCTGGTATATGAATAACATGATGTTTTTCAATGGCAAAAATCAATGAATATTGTAAATGCACAAACAGTAATTTCTCCGCATTGCAAGGTGCAATTCTGAAATTTTTTGCTTTTTCCTGCTCCTCTTAGCATGATAAAGAAGATTCAAAGAGAGTGAGATGCCAGCTCCTTTCATTCAGTCAGTAGCTTCAATCATTTCTGGACGTTTTTCAATGGCAAAAATCAATGAATATTGTAAATGCACAAACAGTAATTTCTCCGCATTGCAAGGTGCAATTCTGAAATTTTTTGCTTTTTCCTGCTCCTCTTAGCATGATAAAGAAGATTCAAAGAGAGTGAGATGTCAGCTCCTTTCATTCAGTCAGTAGCTTCAAACATTTCTGGTATATGAATAACATGATGTTTTTCAATGGCAAAAATCAATGAATATTGTAAATGCACAAACAGTAATTTCTCCGCATTGCAAGGTGCAATTCTGAAATTTTTTGCTTTTTCCTGCTCCTCTTAGCATGATAAAGAAGATTCAAAGAGAGTGAGATGCCAGCTCCTTTCATTCAGTCAGTAGCTTCAATCATTTCTGGACGTTTTTCAATGGCAAAAATCAATGAATATTGTAAATGCACAAACAGTAATTTCTCCGCATTGCAAGGTGCAATTCTGAAATTTTTTGCTTTTTCCTGCTCCTCTTAGCATGATAAAGAAGATTCAAAGAGAGTGAGATGCCAGCTCCTTTCGTTCAGTCAGTAGCTTCAATCATTTCTGGACGTTTTTCAATGGCAAAAATCATTGAATATTATAAATGCACAAACAGTAATTTCTCCGCATTGCAAGGTACAATTCTGAAATTTTTTACTTTTTCCTGCTCCTCTTAGCATGATAAAGAAGATTCAAAGAGAGTGAGATGCCAGCTCCTTTCATTCAGTCAGTAGCTTCAATCATTTCTGGTATATGAATAACATGATGTTTTTCAATGGCAAAAATCAATGAATATTGTAAATGCACAAACAGTAATTTCTCCGCATTGCAAGGTGCAATTCTGAAATTTTTTGCTTTTTCCTGCTCCTCTTAGCATGATAAAGAAGATTCAAAGAGAGTGAGATGCCAGCTCCTTTCATTCAGTCAGTAGCTTCAATCATTTCTGGACGTTTTTCAATGGCAAAAATCAATGAATATTGTAAATGCACAAACAGTAATTTCTCCGCATTGCAAGGTGCATTTCTGAAATTTTTTGCTTTTTCCTGCTCCTCTTAGCATGATAAACAAGATTCAAAGAGAGTGAGATGCCAGCTCCTTTCATTCAGTCAGTAGCTTCAATCATTTCTGGACGTTTTTCAATGGCAAAAATCAATGAATATTGTAAATGCACAAACAGTAATTTCTCCGCATTGCAAGGTGCAATTCTGAAATTTTTTGCTTTTTCCTGCTCCTCTTAGCATGATAAAGAAGATTCAAAGAGAGTGAGATGCCAGCTCCTTTCATTCAGTCAGTAGCTTCAAACATTTCTGGTATATGAATAACATGATGTTTTTCAATGGCAAAAATCAATGAATATTGTAAATGCACAAACAGTAATTTCTCCGCATTGCAAGGTGCAAGTCTGAAATTTTTTGCTTTTTCCTGCTCCTCTTAGCATGATAAAGAAGATTCAAAGAGAGTGAGATGCCAGCTCCTTTCATTCAGTCAGTAGCTTCAATCATTTCTGGATGTTTTTCAATGGCAAAAATCAATGAATATTGTAAATGCACAAACTGTAATTTCTCCGTATTGCAAGGTGCAATTCTGAAATTTTTTGCTTTTTCCTGCTCCTCTTAGCATGATAAAGAAGATTCAAAGAGAGTGAGATGCCAGCTCCTTTCATTCAGTCAGTAGCTTCAATCATTTCTGGACGTTTTTCAATGGCAAAAATCAATGAATATTGTAAATGCACAAACAGTAATTTCTCCGCATTGCAAGGTGCAATTCTGAAATTTTTTGCTTTTTCCTGCTCCTCTTAGCATGATAAAGAAGATTCAAAGAGAGTGAGATGCCAGCTCCTTTCATTTAGTCAGTACCTTCAATCATTTCTGGACGTTTTTCAATGGCAAAAATCAATGAATATTGTAAATGCACAAACAGTAATTTCTCCGCATTGCAAGGTGCAATTCTGAAATTTTTTGCTTTTTCCCGCTCCTCTTAGCATGATAAAGAAGATTCAAAGAGAGTGAGGTGCCAGCTCCTTTCATTCAGTCAGTAGCTTCAAACATTTCTGGTATATGAATAACATGTTTTTCAATGGCAAAAATCAATGAATATTGTAAATGCACAAACAGTAATTTCTCCGCATTGCAAGGTGCAATTCTGAAATTTTTTGCTTTTTCCTGCTCCTCTTAGCATGATAAAGAAGATTCAAAGAGAGTGAGATGCCAGCTCCTTTCATTCAGTCAGTAGCTTCAATCATTTCTGGACGTTTTTCAATGGCAAAAATCAATGAATATTGTAAATGCACAAACAGTAATTTCTCCGCATTGCAAGGTGCAATTCTGAAATTTTTTGCTTTTTCCTGCTCCTCTTAGCATGATAAAGAAGATTCAAAGAGAGTGAGATGTCAGCTCCTTTCATTCAGTCAGTAGCTTCAAACATTTCTGGTATATGAATAACATGATGTTTTTCAATGGCAAAAATCAATGAATATTGTAAATGCACAAACAGTAATTTCTCCGCATTGCAAGGTGCAATTCTGAAATTTTTTGCTTTTTCCTGCTCCTCTTAGCATGATAAAGAAGATTCAAAGAGAGTGAGATGCCAGCTCCTTTCATTCAGTCAGTAGCTTCAATCATTTCTGGACGTTTTTCAATGGCAAAAATCAATGAATATTGTAAATGCACAAACAGTAATTTCTCCGCATTGCAAGGTGCAATTCTGAAATTTTTTGCTTTTTCCTGCTCCTCTTAGCATGATAAAGAAGATTCAAAGAGAGTGAGATGCCAGCTCCTTTCGTTCAGTCAGTAGCTTCAATCATTTCTGGACGTTTTTCAATGGCAAAAATCATTGAATATTATAAATGCACAAACAGTAATTTCTCCGCATTGCAAGGTACAATTCTGAAATTTTTTACTTTTTCCTGCTCCTCTTAGCATGATAAAGAAGATTCAAAGAGAGTGAGATGCCAGCTCCTTTCATTCAGTCAGTAGCTTCAATCATTTCTGGTATATGAATAACATGATGTTTTTCAATGGCAAAAATCAATGAATATTGTAAATGCACAAACAGTAATTTCTCCGCATTGCAAGGTGCAATTCTGAAATTTTTTGCTTTTTCCTGCTCCTCTTAGCATGATAAAGAAGATTCAAAGAGAGTGAGATGCCAGCTCCTTTCATTCAGTCAGTAGCTTCAATCATTTCTGGACGTTTTTCAATGGCAAAAATCAATGAATATTGTAAATGCACAAACAGTAATTTCTCCGCATTGCAAGGTGCATTTCTGAAATTTTTTGCTTTTTCCTGCTCCTCTTAGCATGATAAACAAGATTCAAAGAGAGTGAGATGCCAGCTCCTTTCATTCAGTCAGTAGCTTCAATCATTTCTGGACGTTTTTCAATGGCAAAAATCAATGAATATTGTAAATGCACAAACAGTAATTTCTCCGCATTGCAAGGTGCAATTCTGAAATTTTTTGCTTTTTCCTGCTCCTCTTAGCATGATAAAGAAGATTCAAAGAGAGTGAGATGCCAGCTCCTTTCATTCAGTCAGTAGCTTCAAACATTTCTGGTATATGAATAACATGATGTTTTTCAATGGCAAAAATCAATGAATATTGTAAATGCACAAACAGTAATTTCTCCGCATTGCAAGGTGCAAGTCTGAAATTTTTTGCTTTTTCCTGCTCCTCTTAGCATGATAAAGAAGATTCAAAGAGAGTGAGATGCCAGCTCCTTTCATTCAGTCAGTAGCTTCAATCATTTCTGGATGTTTTTCAATGGCAAAAATCAATGAATATTGTAAATGCACAAACTGTAATTTCTCCGTATTGCAAGGTGCAATTCTGAAATTTTTTGCTTTTTCCTGCTCCTCTTAGCATGATAAAGAAGATTCAAAGAGAGTGAGATGCCAGCTCCTTTCATTCAGTCAGTAGCTTCAATCATTTCTGGACGTTTTTCAATGGCAAAAATCAATGAATATTGTAAATGCACAAACAGTAATTTCTCCGCATTGCAAGGTGCAATTCTGAAATTTTTTGCTTTTTCCTGCTCCTCTTAGCATGATAAAGAAGATTCAAAGAGAGTGAGATGCCAGCTCCTTTCATTTAGTCAGTACCTTCAATCATTTCTGGACGTTTTTCAATGGCAAAAATCAATGAATATTGTAAATGCACAAACAGTAATTTCTCCGCATTGCAAGGTGCAATTCTGAAATTTTTTGCTTTTTCCCGCTCCTCTTAGCATGATAAAGAAGATTCAAAGAGAGTGAGGTGCCAGCTCCTTTCATTCAGTCAGTAGCTTCAAACATTTCTGGTATATGAATAACATGTTTTTCAATGGCAAAAATCAATGAATATTGTAAATGCACAAACAGTAATTTCTCCGCATTGCAAGGTGCAATTCTGAAATTTTTTGATTTTTCCTGCTCCTCTTAGCATGATAAAGAAGATTCAAAGAGAGTGAGATGCCAGCTCCTTTCATTCAGTCAGTAGCTTCAATCATTTCTGGACGTTTTTCAATGGCAAAAATCAATGAATATTGTAAATGCACAAACAGTAATTTCTCCGAATTGCAAGGTGCAATTCTGAAATTTTTTGCTTTTTCCTGCTCCTCTTAGCATGATAAAGAAGATTCAAAGAGAGTGAGATGCCAGCTCCTTTCATTCAGTCAGTAGCTTCAAACATTTCTGATATATGAATAACATGATGTTTTTCAATGGCAAAAATCAATGAATATTGTAAATGCACAAACAGTAATTTCTCCGCATTGCAAGGTGCAATTCTGAAATTTTTTGCTTTTTCCTGCTCCTCTTAGCATGATAAAGAAGATTCAAAGAGAGTGAGATGCCAGCTCCTTTCATTCAGTCAGTAGCTTCAAACATTTCTGGTATATGAATAACATGATGTTTTTCAATGGCAAAAATCAATGAATATTGTAAATGCACAAACAGTAATTTTTCCGCATTGCAAGGTGCAAGTCTGAAATTTTTTGCTTTTTCCTGCTCCTCTTAGCATGATAAAGAAGATTCAAAGAGAGTGAGATGCCAGCTACTTTCATTCAGTCAGTAGCTTCTATCATTTCTGGACGTTTTTCAATGGTAAAAATCAATGAATATTGTAAATGCACAAACAGTAATTTCTCCACATTGCAAGGTGCAATTCTGAAATTTTTTGCTTTTTCCTGCTCCTCTTAGCATGATAAAGAAGATTCAAAGAGAGTGAGATGCCAGCTCCTTTCATTCAGTCAGTAGCTTCAAACATTTCTGGTATATGAATAACATGATGTTTTTCAATGGCAAAAATCAATGAATATTGTAAATGCACAAACAGTAATTTCTCCGCATTGCAAGGTGCAATTCTGAAATTTTTTGCTTTTTCCTGCTCCTCTTAGCATGATAAATAAGATTCAAAGAGAGTGAGATGCCAGCTCCTTTCATTCAGTCAGTAGCTTCAATCATTTCTGGATGTTTTTCAATGGCAAAAATCAATGAATATTGTAAATGCACAAGCTGTAATTTCTCCGCATTGCAAGGTGCAATTCTGAAATTTTTTGCTTTTTCCTGCTCCTCTTAGCATGATAAAGAAGATTCAAAGAGAGTGAGATGCCAGCTCCTTTCATTCAGTCAGTAGCTTCAATCATTTCTGGACGTTTTTCAGTGGCAAAAATCAATGAATATTGTAAATGCACAAACAGTAATTTCTCCGCATTGCAAGGTGCAATTCTGAAATTTTTTGCTTTTTCCTGCTCCTCTTAGCATGATAAAGAAGATTCAAAGAGAGTGAGATGCCAGCTCCTTTCATTCAGTCAGTACCTTCAATCATTTCTGGACGTTTTTCAATGGCAAAAATCAATGAATATTGTAAATGCACAAACAGTAATTTCTCCGCATTGCAAGGTGCAAGTCTGAAATTTTTTGCTTTTTCCTGCTCCTCTTAGCATGATAAAGAAGATTCAAAGAGAGTGAGATGCCAGCTACTTTCATTCAGTCAGTAGCTTCAATCATTTCTGGACGTTTTTCAATGGTAAAAATCAATGAATATTGTAAATGCACAAACAGTAATTTCTCCACATTGCAAGGTGCAATTCTGAAATTTTTTGCTTTTTCCTGCTCCTCTTAGCATGATAAAGAAGATTCAAAGAGAGTGAGATGCCAGCTCCTTTCATTCAGTCAGTAGCTTCAAACATTTCTGGTATATGAATAACATGATGTTTTTCAATGGCAAAAATCAATGAATATTGTAAATGCACAAACAGTAATTTCTCCGCATTGCAAGGTGCAATTCTGAAATTTTTTGCTTTTTCCTGCTCCTCTTAGCATGATAAAGAAGATTCAAAGAGAGTGAGATGCCAGCTCCTTTCATTCAGTCAGTAGCTTCAATCATTTCTGGATGTTTTTCAATGGCAAAAATCAATGAATATTGTAAATGCACAAACTGTAATTTCTCCGCATTGCAAGGTGCAATTCTGAAATTTTTTGCTTTTTCCTGCTCCTCTTAGCATGATAAAGAAGATTCAAAGAGAGTGAGATGCCAGCTCCTTTCATTCAGTCAGTAGCTTCAATCATTTCTGGACGTTTTTCAATGGCAAAAATCAATGAATATTGTAAATGCACAAACAGTAATTTCTCCGCATTGCAAGGTGCAATTCTGAAATTTTTTGCTTTTTCCTGCTCCTCTTAGCATGATAAAGAAGATTCAAAGAGAGTGAGATGCCAGCTCCTTTCATTCAGTCAGTACCTTCAATCATTTCTGGACGTTTTTCAATGGCAAAAATCAATGAATATTGTAAATGCACAAACAGTAATTTCTCCGCATTGCAAGGTGCAAGTCTGAAATTTTTTGCTTTTTCCTGCTCCTCTTAGCATGATAAAGAAGATTCAAAGAGAGTGAGATGCCAGCTACTTTCATTCAGTCAGTAGCTTCAATCATTTCTGGACGTTTTTCAATGGTAAAAATCAATGAATATTGTAAATGCACAAACAGTAATTTCTCCACATTGCAAGGTGCAATTCTGAAATTTTTTGCTTTTTCCTGCTCCTCTTAGCATGATAAAGAAGATTCAAAGAGAGTGAGATGCCAGCTCCTTTCATTCAGTCAGTAGCTTCAAACATTTCTGGTATATGAATAACATGATGTTTTTCAATGGCAAAAATCAATGAATATTGTAAATGCACAAACAGTAATTTCTCCGCATTGCAAGGTGCAATTCTGAAATTTTTTGCTTTTTCCTGCTCCTCTTAGCATGATAAAGAAGATTCAAAGAGAGTGAGATGCCAGCTCCTTTCATTCAGTCAGTACCTTCAATCATTTCTGGACGTTTTTCAATGGCAAAAATCAATGAATATTGTAAATGCACAAACAGTAATTTCTCCGCATTGCAAGGTGCAATTCTGAAATTTTTTGCTTTTTCCCGCTCCTCTTAGCATGATAAAGAAGATTCAAAGAGAGTGAGGTGCCAGCTCCTTTCATTCAGTCAGTAGCTTCAAACATTTCTGGTATATGAATAACATGTTTTTCAATGGCAAAAATCAATGAATATTGTAAATGCACAAACAGTAATTTCTCCGCATTGCAAGGTGCAATTCTGAAATTTTTTGCTTTTTCCTGCTCCTCTTAGCATGATAAGAAGATTCAAAGAGAGTGAGATGCCAGCTCCTTTCATTCAGTCAGTAGCTTCAATCATTTCTGGACGTTTTTCAATGGCAAAAATCAATGAATATTGTAAATGCACAAACAGCAATTTCTCCGCATTGCAAGGTGCATTTCTGAAATTTTTTGCTTTTTCCTGCTCCTCTTAGCATGATAAACAAGATTCAAAGAGAGTGAGATGCCAGCTCCTTTCATTCAGTCAGTAGCTTCAATCATTTCTGGACGTTTTTCAATGGCAAAAATCAATGAATATTGTAAATGCACAAACAGTAATTTCTCCGCATTGCAAGGTGCAATTCTGAAATTTTTTGCTTTTTCCTGCTCCTCTTAGCATGATAAAGAAGATTCAAAGAGAGTGAGATGCCAGCTCCTTTCATTCAGTCAGTAGCTTCAAACATTTCTGGTATATGAATAACATGATGTTTTTCAATGGCAAAAATCAATGAATATTGTAAATGCACAAACAGTAATTTCTCCGCATTGCAAGGTGCAAGTCTGAAATTTTTTGCTTTTTCCTGCTCCTCTTAGCATGATAAAGAAGATTCAAAGAGAGTGAGATGCCAGCTCCTTTCATTCAGTCAGTAGCTTCAATCATTTCTGGATGTTTTTCAATGGCAAAAATCAATGAATATTGTAAATGCACAAACTGTAATTTCTCCGTATTGCAAGGTGCAATTCTGAAATTTTTTGCTTTTTCCTGCTCCTCTTAGCATGATAAAGAAGATTCAAAGAGAGTGAGATGCCAGCTCCTTTCATTCAGTCAGTAGCTTCAATCATTTCTGGACGTTTTTCAATGGCAAAAATCAATGAATATTGTAAATGCACAAACAGTAATTTCTCCGCATTGCAAGGTGCAATTCTGAAATTTTTTGCTTTTTCCTGCTCCTCTTAGCATGATAAAGAAGATTCAAAGAGAGTGAGATGCCAGCTCCTTTCATTTAGTCAGTACCTTCAATCATTTCTGGACGTTTTTCAATGGCAAAAATCAATGAATATTGTAAATGCACAAACAGTAATTTCTCCGCATTGCAAGGTGCAATTCTGAAATTTTTTGCTTTTTCCCGCTCCTCTTAGCATGATAAAGAAGATTCAAAGAGAGTGAGGTGCCAGCTCCTTTCATTCAGTCAGTAGCTTCAAACATTTCTGGTATATGAATAACATGTTTTTCAATGGCAAAAATCAATGAATATTGTAAATGCACAAACAGTAATTTCTCCGCATTGCAAGGTGCAATTCTGAAATTTTTTGATTTTTCCTGCTCCTCTTAGCATGATAAAGAAGATTCAAAGAGAGTGAGATGCCAGCTCCTTTCATTCAGTCAGTAGCTTCAATCATTTCTGGACGTTTTTCAATGGCAAAAATCAATGAATATTGTAAATGCACAAACAGTAATTTCTCCGAATTGCAAGGTGCAATTCTGAAATTTTTTGCTTTTTCCTGCTCCTCTTAGCATGATAAAGAAGATTAAAAGAGAGTGAGATGCCAGCTCCTTTCATTCAGTCAGTAGCTTCAAACATTTCTGATATATGAATAACATGATGTTTTTCAATGGCAAAAATCAATGAATATTGTAAATGCACAAACAGTAATTTCTCCGCATTGCAAGGTGCAATTCTGAAATTTTTTGCTTTTTCCTGCTCCTCTTAGCATGATAAAGAAGATTCAAAGAGAGTGAGATGCCAGCTCCTTTCATTCAGTCAGTAGCTTCAAACATTTCTGGTATATGAATAACATGATGTTTTTCAATGGCAAAAATCAATGAATATTGTAAATGCACAAACAGTAATTTCTCCGCATTGCAAGGTGCAATTCTGAAATTTTTTGCTTTTTCCTGCTCCTCTTAGCATGATAAAGAAGATTCAAAGAGAGTGAGATGCCAGCTCCTTTCATTCAGTCAGTAGCTTCAAACATTTCTGGTATATGAATAACATGATGTTTTTCAATGGCAAAAATCAATGAATATTGTAAATGCACAAACAGTAATTTCTCCGCATTGCAAGGTGCAATTCTGAAATTTTTTGCTTTTTCCTGCTCCTCTTAGCATGATAAAGAAGATTCAAAGAGAGTGAGATGCCAGCTCCTTTCATTCAGTCAGTAGCTTCAATCATTTCTGGATGTTTTTCAATGGCAAAAATCAATGAATATTGTAAATGCACAAACTGTAATTTCTCCGCATTGCAAGGTGCAATTCTGAAATTTTTTGCTTTTTCCTGCTCCTCTTAGCATGATAAAGAAGATTCAAAGAGAGTGAGATGCCAGCTCCTTTCATTCAGTCAGTAGCTTCAATCATTTCTGGACGTTTTTCAGTGGCAAAAATCAATGAATATTGTAAATGCACAAACAGTAATTTCTCCGCATTGCAAGGTGCAATTCTGAAATTTTTTGCTTTTTCCTGCTCCTCTTAGCATGATAAAGAAGATTCAAAGAGAGTGAGATGCCAGCTCCTTTCATTCAGTCAGTACCTTCAATCATTTCTGGACGTTTTTCAATGGCAAAAATCAATGAATATTGTAAATGCACAAACAGTAATTTCTCCGCATTGCAAGGTGCAAGTCTGAAATTTTTTGCTTTTTCCTGCTCCTCTTAGCATGATAAAGAAGATTCAAAGAGAGTGAGATGCCAGCTACTTTCATTCAGTCAGTAGCTTCAATCATTTCTGGACGTTTTTCAATGGTAAAAATCAATGAATATTGTAAATGCACAAACAGTAATTTCTCCACATTGCAAGGTGCAATTCTGAAATTTTTTGCTTTTTCCTGCTCCTCTTAGCATGATAAAGAAGATTCAAAGAGAGTGAGATGCCAGCTCCTTTCATTCAGTCAGTAGCTTCAAACATTTCTGGTATATGAATAACATGATGTTTTTCAATGGCAAAAATCAATGAATATTGTAAATGCACAAACAGTAATTTCTCCGCATTGCAAGGTGCAATTCTGAAATTTTTTGCTTTTTCCTGCTCCTCTTAGCATGATAAAGAAGATTCAAAGTGAGTGAGATGCCAGCTCCTTTCATTCAGTCAGTAGCTTCAATCATTTCTGGATGTTTTTCAATGGCAAAAATCAATGAATATTGTAAATGCACAAACTGTAATTTCTCCGCATTGCAAGGTGCAATTCTGAAATTTTTTGCTTTTTCCTGCTCCTCTTAGCATGATAAAGAAGATTCAAAGAGAGTGAGATGCCAGCTCCTTTCATTCAGTCAGTAGCTTCAATCATTTCTGGACGTTTTTCAATGGCAAAAATCAATGAATATTGTAAATGCACAAACAGTAATTTCTCCGCATTGCAAGGTGCAATTCTGAAATTTATTGCTTTTTCCTGCTCCTCTTAGCATGATAAAGAAGATTCAAAGAGAGTGAGATGCCAGCTCCTTTCATTCAGTCAGTAGCTTCAATCATTTCTGGACGTTTTTCAATGGCAAAAATCAATGAATATTGTAAATGCACAAACAGTAATTTCTCCGCATTGCAAGGTGCAATTCTGAAAGTTTTTACTTTTTCCCGCTCCTCTTAGCATGATAAAGAAGATTCAAAGAGAGTGAGGTGCCAGCTCCTTTCATTCAGTCAGTAGCTTCAAACATTTCTGGTATATGAATAACATGTTTTTCAATGGCAAAAATCAATGAATATTGTAAATGCACAAACAGTAATTTCTCCGCATTGCAAGGTGCAATTCTGAAATTTTTTGATTTTTCCTGCTCCTCTTAGCATGATAAAGAAGATTCAAAGAGAGTGAGATGCCAGCTCCTTTCATTCAGTCAGTAGGTTCAATCATTTCTGGATGTTTTTCAATGGCAAAAATCAATGAATATTGTAAATGCACAAACTGTAATTTCTCCGCATTGCAAGGTGCAATTCTGAAATTTTTTGCTTTTTCCTGCTCCTCTTAGCATGATAAAGAAGATTCAAAGAGAGTGAGATGCCAGCTCCTTTCATTCAGTCAGTAGCTTCAATCATTTCTGGACGTTTTTCAGTGGCAAAAATCAATGAATATTGTAAATGCACAAACAGTAATTTCTCCGCATTGCAAGGTGCAATTCTGAAATTTTTTGCTTTTTCCTGCTCCTCTTAGCATGATAAAGAAGATTCAAAGAGAGTGAGATGCCAGCTCCTTTCATTCAGTCAGTACCTTCAATCATTTCTGGACGTTTTTCAATGGCAAAAATCAATGAATATTGTAAATGCACAAACAGTAATTTCTCCGCATTGCAAGGTGCAATTCTGAAATTTTTTGCTTTTTCCCGCTCCTCTTAGCATGATAAAGAAGATTCAAAGAGAGTGAGGTGCCAGCTCCTTTCATTCAGTCAGTAGCTTCAAACATTTCTGGTATATGAATAACATGTTTTTCAATGGCAAAAATCAATGAATATTGTAAATGCACAAACAGTAATTTCTCCGCATTGCAAGGTGCAATTCTGAAATTTTTTGATTTTTCCTGCTCCTCTTAGCATGATAAAGAAGATTCAAAGAGAGTGAGATGCCAGCTCCTTTCATTCAGTCAGTAGCTTCAATCATTTCTGGACGTTTTTCAATGGCAAAAATCAATGAATATTGTAAATGCACAAACAGTAATTTCTCCGAATTGCAAGGTGCAATTCTGAAATTTTTTGCTTTTTCCTGCTCCTCTTAGCATGATAAAGAAGATTCAAAGAGAGTGAGATGCCAGCTCCTTTCATTCAGTCAGTAGCTTCAAACATTTCTGATATATGAATAACATGATGTTTTTCAATGGCAAAAATCAATGAATATTGTAAATGCACAAACAGTAATTTCTCCGCATTGCAAGGTGCAATTCTGAAATTTTTTGCTTTTTCCTGCTCCTCTTAGCATGATAAAGAAGATTCAAAGAGAGTGAGATGCCAGCTCCTTTCATTCAGTCAGTAGCTTCAAACATTTCTGGTATATGAATAACATGATGTTTTTCAATGGCAAAAATCAATGAATATTGTAAATGCACAAACAGTAATTTCTCCGCATTGCAAGGTGCAATTCTGAAATTTTTTGCTTTTTCCTGCTCCTCTTAGCATGATAAAGAAGATTCAAAGAGAGTGAGATGCCAGCTCCTTTCATTCAGTCAGTAGCTTCAAACATTTCTGGTATATGAATAACATGATGTTTTTCAATGGCAAAAATCAATGAATATTGTAAATGCACAAACAGTAATTTCTCCGCATTGCAAGGTGCAATTCTGAAATTTTTTGCTTTTTCCTGCTCCTCTTAGCATGATAAAGAAGATTCAAAGAGAGTGAGATGCCAGCTCCTTTCATTCAGTCAGTAGCTTCAATCATTTCTGGATGTTTTTCAATGGCAAAAATCAATGAATATTGTAAATGCACAAACTGTAATTTCTCCGCATTGCAAGGTGCAATTCTGAAATTTTTTGCTTTTTCCTGCTCCTCTTAGCATGATAAAGAAGATTCAAAGAGAGTGAGATGCCAGCTCCTTTCATTCAGTCAGTAGCTTCAATCATTTCTGGACGTTTTTCAGTGGCAAAAATCAATGAATATTGTAAATGCACAAACAGTAATTTCTCCGCATTGCAAGGTGCAATTCTGAAATTTTTTGCTTTTTCCTGCTCCTCTTAGCATGATAAAGAAGATTCAAAGAGAGTGAGATGCCAGCTCCTTTCATTCAGTCAGTACCTTCAATCATTTCTGGACGTTTTTCAATGGCAAAAATCAATGAATATTGTAAATGCACAAACAGTAATTTCTCCGCATTGCAAGGTGCAAGTCTGAAATTTTTTGCTTTTTCCTGCTCCTCTTAGCATGATAAAGAAGATTCAAAGAGAGTGAGATGCCAGCTACTTTCATTCAGTCAGTAGCTTCAATCATTTCTGGACGTTTTTCAATGGTAAAAATCAATGAATATTGTAAATGCACAAACAGTAATTTCTCCACATTGCAAGGTGCAATTCTGAAATTTTTTGCTTTTTCCTGCTCCTCTTAGCATGATAAAGAAGATTCAAAGAGAGTGAGATGCCAGCTCCTTTCATTTAGTCAGTAGCTTCAAACATTTCTGGTATATGAATAACATGATGTTTTTCAATGGCAAAAATCAATGAATATTGTAAATGCACAAACAGTAATTTCTCCGCATTGCAAGGTGCAATTCTGAAATTTTTTGCTTTTTCCTGCTCCTCTTAGCATGATAAAGAAGATTCAAAGAGAGTGAGATGCCAGCTCCTTTCATTCAGTCAGTAGCTTCAATCATTTCTGGATGTTTTTCAATGGCAAAAATCAATGAATATTGTAAATGCACAAACTGTAATTTCTCCGCATTGCAAGGTGCAATTCTGAAATTTTTTGCTTTTTCCTGCTCCTCTTAGCATGATAAAGAAGATTCAAAGAGAGTGAGATGCCAGCTCCTTTCATTCAGTCAGTAGCTTCAATCATTTCTGGACGTTTTTCAATGGCAAAAATCAATGAATATTGTAAATGCACAAACAGTAATTTCTCCGCATTGCAAGGTGCAATTCTGAAATTTATTGCTTTTTCCTGCTCCTCTTAGCATGATAAAGAAGATTCAAAGAGAGTGAGATGCCAGCTCCTTTCATTCAGTCAGTAGCTTCAATCATTTCTGGACGTTTTTCAATGGCAAAAATCAATGAATATTGTAAATGCACAAACAGTAATTTCTCCGCATTGCAAGGTGCAATTCTGAAAGTTTTTGCTTTTTCCCGCTCCTCTTAGCATGATAAAGAAGATTCAAAGAGAGTGAGGTGCCAGCTCCTTTCATTCAGTCAGTAGCTTCAAACATTTCTGGTATATGAATAACATGTTTTTCAATGGCAAAAATCAATGAATATTGTAAATGCACAAACAGTAATTTCTCCGCATTGCAAGGTGCAATTCTGAAATTTTTTGATTTTTCCTGCTCCTCTTAGCATGATAAAGAAGATTCAAAGAGAGTGAGATGCCAGCTCCTTTCATTCAGTCAGTAGGTTCAATCATTTCTGGATGTTTTTCAATGGCAAAAATCAATGAATATTGTAAATGCACAAACTGTAATTTCTCCGCATTGCAAGGTGCAATTCTGAAATTTTTTGCTTTTTCCTGCTCTTCTTAGCATGATAAAGAAGATTCAAAGAGAGTGAGATGCCAGCTCCTTTCATTCAGTCAGTAGCTTCAATCATTTCTGGACGTTTTTCAGTGGCAAAAATCAATGAATATTGTAAATGCACAAACAGTAATTTCTCCGCATTGCAAGGTGCAATTCTGAAATTTTTTGCTTTTTCCTGCTCCTCTTAGCATGATAAAGAAGATTCAAAGAGAGTGAGATGCCAGCTCCTTTCATTCAGTCAGTACCTTCAATCATTTCTGGACGTTTTTCAATGGCAAAAATCAATGAATATTGTAAATGCACAAACAGTAATTTCTCCGCATTGCAAGGTGCAAGTCTGAAATTTTTTGCTTTTTCCTGCTCCTCTTAGCATGATAAAGAAGATTCAAAGAGAGTGAGATGCCAGCTACTTTCATTCAGTCAGTAGCTTCAATCATTTCTGGACGTTTTTCAATGGTAAAAATCAATGAATATTGTAAATGCACAAACAGTAATTTCTCCACATTGCAAGGTGCAATTCTGAAATTTTTTGCTTTTTCCTGCTCCTCTTAGCATGATAAAGAAGATTCAAAGAGAGTGAGATGCCAGCTCCTTTCATTCAGTCAGTAGCTTCAAACATTTCTGGTATATGAATAACATGATGTTTTTCAATGGCAAAAATCAATGAATATTGTAAATGCACAAACAGTAATTTCTCCGCATTGCAAGGTGCAATTCTGAAATTTTTTGCTTTTTCCTGCTCCTCTTAGCATGATAAAGAAGATTCAAAGAGAGTGAGATGCCAGCTCCTTTCATTCAGTCAGTACCTTCAATCATTTCTGGACGTTTTTCAATGGCAAAAATCAATGAATATTGTAAATGCACAAACAGTAATTTCTCCGCATTGCAAGGTGCAATTCTGAAATTTTTTGCTTTTTCCCGCTCCTCTTAGCATGATAAAGAAGATTCAAAGAGAGTGAGGTGCCAGCTCCTTTCATTCAGTCAGTAGCTTCAAACATTTCTGGTATATGAATAACATGTTTTTCAATGGCAAAAATCAATGAATATTGTAAATGCACAAACAGTAATTTCTCCGCATTGCAAGGTGCAATTCTGAAATTTTTTGCTTTTTCCTGCTCCTCTTAGCATGATAAGAAGATTCAAAGAGAGTGAGATGCCAGCTCCTTTCATTCAGTCAGTAGCTTCAATCATTTCTGGACGTTTTTCAATGGCAAAAATCAATGAATATTGTAAATGCACAAACAGCAATTTCTCCGCATTGCAAGGTGCAATTCTGAAATTTTTTGCTTTTTCCTGCTCCTCTTAGCATGATAAAGAAGATTCAAAGAGAGTGAGATGTCAGCTCCTTTCATTCAGTCAGTAGCTTCAAACATTTCTGGTATATGAATAACATGATGTTTTTCAATGGCAAAAATCAATGAATATTGTAAATGCACAAACAGTAATTTCTCCGCATTGCAAGGTGCAATTCTGAAATTTTTTGCTTTTTCCTGCTCCTCTTAGCATGATAAAGAAGATTCAAAGAGAGTGAGATGCCAGCTCCTTTCATTCAGTCAGTAGCTTCAATCATTTCTGGATGTTTTTCAATGGCAAAAATCAATGAATATTGTAAATGCACAAACAGTAATTTCTCCGCATTGCAAGGTGCAATTCTGAAATTTTTTGCTTTTTCCTGCTCCTCTTAGCATGATAAAGAAGATTCAAAGAGAGTGAGATGCCAGCTCCTTTCGTTCAGTCAGTAGCTTCAATCATTTCTGGACGTTTTTCAATGGCAAAAATCATTGAATATTATAAATGCACAAACAGTAATTTCTCCGCATTGCAAGGTGCAATTCTGAAATTTTTTGCTTTTTCCCGCTCCTCTTAGCATGATAAAGAAGATTCAAAGAGAGTGAGGTGCCAGCTCCTTTCATTCAGTCAGTAGCTTCAAACATTTCTGGTATATGAATAACATGTTTTTCAATGGCAAAAATCAATGAATATTGTAAATGCACAAACAGTAATTTCTCCGCATTGCAAGGTGCAATTCTGAAATTTTTTGCTTTTTCCTGCTCCTCTTAGCATGATAAGAAGATTCAAAGAGAGTGAGATGCCAGCTCCTTTCATTCAGTCAGTAGCTTCAATCATTTCTGGACGTTTTTCAATGGCAAAAATCAATGAATATTGTAAATGCACAAACAGCAATTTCTCCGCATTGCAAGGTGCAATTCTGAAATTTTTTGCTTTTTCCTGCTCCTCTTAGCATGATAAAGAAGATTCAAAGAGAGTGAGATGTCAGCTCCTTTCATTCAGTCAGTAGCTTCAAACATTTCTGGTATATGAATAACATGATGTTTTTCAATGGCAAAAATCAATGAATATTGTAAATGCACAAACAGTAATTTCTCCGCATTGCAAGGTGCAATTCTGAAATTTTTTGCTTTTTCCTGCTCCTCTTAGCATGATAAAGAAGATTCAAAGAGAGTGAGATGCCAGCTCCTTTCATTCAGTCAGTAGCTTCAATCATTTCTGGATGTTTTTCAATGGCAAAAATCAATGAATATTGTAAATGCACAAACAGTAATTTCTCCGCATTGCAAGGTGCAATTCTGAAATTTTTTGCTTTTTCCTGCTCCTCTTAGCATGATAAAGAAGATTCAAAGAGAGTGAGATGCCAGCTCCTTTCGTTCAGTCAGTAGCTTCAATCATTTCTGGACGTTTTTCAATGGCAAAAATCATTGAATATTATAAATGCACAAACAGTAATTTCTCCGCATTGCAAGGTGCAATTCTGAAATTTTTTGCTTTTTCCCGCTCCTCTTAGCATGATAAAGAAGATTCAAAGAGAGTGAGGTGCCAGCTCCTTTCATTCAGTCAGTAGCTTCAAACATTTCTGGTATATGAATAACATGTTTTTCAATGGCAAAAATCAATGAATATTGTAAATGCACAAACAGTAATTTCTCCGCATTGCAAGGTGCAATTCTGAAATTTTTTGCTTTTTCCTGCTCCTCTTAGCATGATAAAGAAGATTCAAAGAGAGTGAGATGCCAGCTCCTTTCATTCAGTCAGTAGCTTCAATCATTTCTGGACGTTTTTCAATGGCAAAAATCAATGAATATTGTAAATGCACAAACAGTAATTTCTCCGCATTGCAAGGTGCAATTCTGAAATTTTTTGCTTTTTCCTGCTCCTCTTAGCATGATAAAGAAGATTCAAAGAGAGTGAGATGTCAGCTCCTTTCATTCAGTCAGTAGCTTCAAACATTTCTGGTATATGAATAACATGATGTTTTTCAATGGCAAAAATCAATGAATATTGTAAATGCACAAACAGTAATTTCTCCGCATTGCAAGGTGCAATTCTGAAATTTTTTGCTTTTTCCTGCTCCTCTTAGCATGATAAAGAAGATTCAAAGAGAGTGAGATGCCAGCTCCTTTCGTTCAGTCAGTAGCTTCAATCATTTCTGGACGTTTTTCAATGGCAAAAATCATTGAATATTATAAATGCACAAACAGTAATTTCTCCGCACTGCAAGGTGCAATTCTGAAATTTTTTGCTTTTTCCTGCTCCTCTTAGCATGATAAAGAAGATTCAAAGAGAGTGAGATGCCAGCTCCTTTCGTTCAGTCAGTAGCTTCAATCATTTCTGGACGTTTTTCAATGGCAAAAATCATTGAATATTATAAATGCACAAACAGTAATTTCTCCGCATTGCAAGGTGCAATTCTGAAATTTTTTGCTTTTTCCTGCTCCTCTTAGCATGATAAAGAAGATTCAAAGAGAGTGAGATGCCAGCTCCTTTCATTCAGTCAGTAGCTTCAAACATTTCTGGTATATGAATAACATGATGTTTTTCAATGGCAAAAATCAATGAATATTGTAAATGCACAAACAGTAATTTCTCCGCATTGCAAGGTGCAATTCTGAAATTTTTTGCTTTTTCCTGCTCCTCTTAGCATGATAAAGAAGATTCAAAGAGAGTGAGATGCCAGCTCCTTTCATTCAGTCAGTAGCTTCAATCATTTCTGGATGTTTTTCAATGGCAAAAATCAATGAATATTGTAAATGCACAAACAGTAATTTCTCCGCATTGCAAGGTGCAATTCTGAAATTTTTTGCTTTTTCCTGCTCCTCTTAGCATGATAAAGAAGATTCAAAGAGAGTGAGATGCCAGCTCCTTTCATTCAGTCAGTAGCTTCAATCATTTCTGGACGTTTTTCAATGGCAAAAACCAATGAATATTGTAAATGCACAAACAGTAATTTCTCCGCATTGCAAGGTGCAATTCTGAAATTTTTTGCTTTTTCCTGCTCCTCTTAGCATGATAAAGAAGATTCAAAGAGAGTGAGATGCCAGCTCCTTTCATTCAGTCAGTACCTTCAATCATTTCTGGACGTTTTTCAATGGCAAAAATCAATGAATATTGTAAATGCACAAACAGTAATTTCTCCGCATTGCAAGGTGCAATTCTGAAATTTTTTGCTTTTTCCCGCTCCTCTTAGCATGATAAAGAAGATTCAAAGAGAGTGAGGTGCCAGCTCCTTTCATTCAGTCAGTAGCTTCAAACATTTCTGGTATATGAATAACATGTTTTTCAATGGCAAAAATCAATGAATATTGTAAATGCACAAACAGTAATTTCTCCGCATTGCAAGGTGCAATTCTGAAATTTTTTGCTTTTATCTGCTCCTCTTAGCATGATAAGAAGATTCAAAGAGAGTGAGATGCCAGCTCCTTTCATTCAGTCAGTAGCTTCAATCATTTCTGGATGTTTTTCAATGGCAAAAATCAATGAATATTGTAAATGCACAAACAGCAATTTCTCCGCATTGCAAGGTGCAATTCTGAAATTTTTTGCTTTTTCCTGCTCCTCTTAGCATGATAAAGAAGATTCAAAGAGAGTGAGATGTCAGCTCCTTTCATTCAGTCAGTAGCTTCAAACATTTCTGGTATATGAATAACATGATGTTTTTCAATGGCAAAAATCAATGAATATTGTAAATGCACAAACAGTAATTTCTCCGCATTGCAAGGTGCAATTCTGAAATTTTTTGCTTTTTCCTGCTCCTCTTAGCATGATAAAGAAGATTCAAAGAGAGTGAGATGCCAGCTCCTTTCATTCAGTCAGTAGCTTCAATCATTTCTGGATGTTTTTCAATGGCAAAAATCAATGAATATTGTAAATGCACAAACAGTAATTTCTCCGCATTGCAAGGTGCAATTCTGAAATTTTTTGCTTTTACCTGCTCCTCTTAGCATGATAAAGAAGATTCAAAGAGAGTGAGATGCCAGCTCCTTTCGTTCAGTCAGTAGCTTCAATCATTTCTGGACGTTTTTCAATGGCAAAAATCATTGAATATTATAAATGCACAAACAGTAATTTCTCCGCATTGCAAGGTGCAATTCTGAAATTTTTTGCTTTTTCCCGCTCCTCTTAGCATGATAAAGAAGATTCAAAGAGAGTGAGGTGCCAGCTCCTTTCATTCAGTCAGTAGCTTCAAACATTTCTGGTATATGAATAACATGTTTTTCAATGGCAAAAATCAATGAATATTGTAAATGCACAAACAGTAATTTCTCCGCATTGCAAGGTGCAATTCTGAAATTTTTTGCTTTTTCCTTCTCCTCTTAGCATGATAAAGAAGATTCAAAGAGAGTGAGATGCCAGCTCCTTTCATTCAGTCAGTAGCTTCAATCATTTCTGGACGTTTTTCAATGGCAAAAATCAATGAATATTGTAAATGCACAAACAGTAATTTCTCCGCATTGCAAGGTGCAATTCTGAAATTTTTTGCTTTTTCCTGCTCCTCTTAGCATGATAAAGAAGATTCAAAGAGAGTGAGATGTCAGCTCCTTTCATTCAGTCAGTAGCTTCAAACATTTCTGGTATATGAATAACATGATGTTTTTCAATGGCAAAAATCAATGAATATTGTAAATGCACAAACAGTAATTTCTCCGCATTGCAAGGTGCAATTCTGAAATTTTTTGCTTTTTCCTGCTCCTCTTAGCATGATAAAGAAGATTCAAAGAGAGTGAGATGCCAGCTCCTTTCATTCAGTCAGTAGCTTCAATCATTTCTGGATGTTTTTCAATGGCAAAAATCAATGAATATTGTAAATGCACAAACAGTAATTTCTCCGCATTGCAAGGTGCAATTCTGAAATTTTTTGCTTTTTCCTGCTCCTCTTAGCATGATAAAGAAGATTCAAAGAGAGTGAGATGCCAGCTCCTTTCGTTCAGTCAGTAGCTTCAATCATTTCTGGACGTTTTTCAATGGCAAAAATCATTGAATATTATAAATGCACAAACAGTAATTTCTCCGCATTGCAAGGTGCAATTCTGAAATTTTTTGCTTTTTCCTGCTCCTCTTAGCATGATAAAGAAGATTCAAAGAGAGTGAGATGCCAGCTCCTTTCGTTCAGTCAGTAGCTTCAATCATTTCTGGACGTTTTTCAATGGCAAAAATCATTGAATATTATAAATGCACAAACAGTAATTTCTCCGCATTGCAAGGTGCAATTCTGAAATTTTTTACTTTTTCCTGCTCCTCTTAGCATGATAAAGAAGATTCAAAGAGAGTGAGATGCCAGCTCCTTTCATTCAGTCAGTAGCTTCAATCATTTCTGGCATATGAATAACATGATGTTTTTCAATGGCAAAAATCAATGAATATTGTAAATGCACAAACAGTAATTTCTCCGCATTGCAAGGTGCAATTCTGAAATTTTTTGCTTTTTCCTGCTCCTCTTAGCATGATAAAGAAGATTCAAAGAGAGTGAGATGCCAGCTCCTTTCATTCAGTCAGTAGCTTCAAACATTTCTGGTATATGAATAACATGATGTTTTTCAATGGCAAAAATCAATGAATATTGTAAATGCACAAACAGTAATTTCTCCGCATTGCAAGGTGCAAGTCTGAAATTTTTTGCTTTTTCCTGCTCCTCTTAGCATGATAAAGAAGATTCAAAGAGAGTGAGATGCCAGCTACTTTCATTCAGTCAGTAGCTTCAATCATTTCTGGACGTTTTTCAATGGTAAAAATCAATGAATATTGTAAATGCACAAACAGTAATTTCTCCACATTGCAAGGTGCAATTCTGAAATTTTTTGATTTTTCCTGCTCCTCTTAGCATGATAAAGAAGATTCAAAGAGAGTGAGATGCCAGCTCCTTTCATTCAGTCAGTAGCTTCAAACATTTCTGGTATATGAATAACATGATGTTTTTCAATGGCAAAAATCAATGAATATTGTAAATGCACAAACAGTAATTTCTCCGCATTGCAAGGTGCAATTCTGAAATTTTTTGCTTTTTCCTGCTCCTCTTAGCATGATAAAGAAGATTCAAAGAGAGTGAGAAGCCAGCTCCTTTCATTCAGTCAGTAGCTTCAAACATTTCTGGTATATGAATAACATGATGTTTTTCAATGGCAAAAATCAATGAATATTGTAAATGCACAAACAGTAATTTCTCCGCATTGCAAGGTGCAATTCTGAAATTTTTTGCTTTTTCCTGCTCCTCTTAGCATGATAAGAAGATTCAAAGAGAGTGAGATGCCAGCTCCTTTCATTCAGTCAGTAGCTTCAATCATTTCTGGACGTTTTTCAATGGCAAAAATCAATGAATATTGTAAATGCACAAACAGCAATTTCTCCGCATTGCAAGGTGCAATTCTGAAATATTTTGATTTTTCCTGCTCCTCTTAGCATGATAAAGAAGATTCAAAGAGAGTGAGATGTCAGCTCCTTTCATTCAGTCAGTAGCTTCAAACATTTCTGGTATATGAATAACATGATGTTTTTCAATGGCAAAAATCAATGAATATTGTAAATGCACAAACAGTAATTTCTCCGCATTGCAAGGTGCAATTCTGAAATTTTTTGCTTTTTCCTGCTCCTCTTAGCATGATAAAGAAGATTCAAAGAGAGTGAGATGCCAGCTCCTTTCATTCAGTCAGTAGCTTCAATCATTTCTGGATGTTTTTCAATGGCAAAAATCAATGAATATTGTAAATGCACAAACAGTAATTTCTCCGCATTGCAAGGTGCAATTCTGAAATTTTTTGCTTTTTCCTGCTCCTCTTAGCATGATAAAGAAGATTCAAAGAGAGTGAGATGCCAGCTCCTTTCGTTCAGTCAGTAGCTTCAATCATTTCTGGACGTTTTTCAATGGCAAAAATCATTGAATATTATAAATGCACAAACAGTAATTTCTCCGCATTGCAAGGTGCAATTCTGAAATTTTTTGCTTTTTCCCGCTCCTCTTAGCATGATAAAGAAGATTCAAAGAGAGTGAGGTGCCAGCTCCTTTCATTCAGTCAGTAGCTTCAAACATTTCTGGTATATGAATAACATGTTTTTCAATGGCAAAAATCAATGAATATTGTAAATGCACAAACAGTAATTTCTCCGCATTGCAAGGTGCAATTCTGAAATTTTTTGCTTTTTCCTGCTCCTCTTAGCATGATAAAGAAGATTCAAAGAGAGTGAGATGCCAGCTCCTTTCATTCAGTCAGTAGCTTCAATCATTTCTGGACGTTTTTCAATGGCAAAAATCAATGAATATTGTAAATGCACAAACAGTAATTTCTCCGCATTGCAAGGTGCAATTCTGAAATTTTTTGCTTTTTCCTGCTCCTCTTAGCATGATAAAGAAGATTCAAAGAGAGTGAGATGTCAGCTCCTTTCATTCAGTCAGTAGCTTCAAACATTTCTGGTATATGAATAACATGATGTTTTTCAATGGCAAAAATCAATGAATATTGTAAATGCACAAACAGTAATTTCTCCGCATTGCAAGGTGCAATTCTGAAATTTTTTGCTTTTTCCTGCTCCTCTTAGCATGATAAAGAAGATTCAAAGAGAGTGAGATGCCAGCTCCTTTCATTCAGTCAGTAGCTTCAATCATTTCTGGATGTTTTTCAATGGCAAAAATCAATGAATATTGTAAATGCACAAACAGTAATTTCTCCGCATTGCAAGGTGCAATTCTGAAATTTTTTGCTTTTTCCTGCTCCTCTTAGCATGATAAAGAAGATTCAAAGAGAGTGAGATGCCAGCTCCTTTCGTTCAGTCAGTAGCTTCAATCATTTCTGGACGTTTTTCAATGGCAAAAATCATTGAATATTATAAATGCACAAACAGTAATTTCTCCGCATTGCAAGGTGCAATTCTGAAATTTTTTGCTTTTTCCTGCTCCTCTTAGCATGATAAAGAAGATTCAAAGAGAGTGAGATGCCAGCTCCTTTCGTTCAGTCAGTAGCTTCAATCATTTCTGGACGTTTTTCAATGGCAAAAATCATTGAATATTATAAATGCACAAACAGTAATTTCTCCGCATTGCAAGGTGCAATTCTGAAATTTTTTACTTTTTCCTGCTCCTCTTAGCATGATAAAGAAGATTCAAAGAGAGTGAGATGCCAGCTCCTTTCATTCAGTCAGTAGCTTCAATCATTTCTGGCATATGAATAACATGATGTTTTTCAATGGCAAAAATCAATGAATATTGTAAATGCACAAACAGTAATTTCTCCGCATTGCAAGGTGCAATTCTGAAATTTTTTGCTTTTTCCTGCTCCTCTTAGCATGATAAAGAAGATTCAAAGAGAGTGAGATGCCAGCTCCTTTCATTCAGTCAGTAGCTTCAAACATTTCTGGTATATGAATAACATGATGTTTTTCAATGGCAAAAATCAATGAATATTGTAAATGCACAAACAGTAATTTCTCCGCATTGCAAGGTGCAAGTCTGAAATTTTTTGCTTTTTCCTACTCCTCTTAGCATGATAAAGAAGATTCAAAGAGAGTGAGATGCCAGCTACTTTCATTCAGTCAGTAGCTTCAATCATTTCTGGACGTTTTTCAATGGTAAAAATCAATGAATATTGTAAATGCACAAACAGTAATTTCTCCACATTGCAAGGTGCAATTCTGAAATTTTTTGCTTTTTCCTGCTCCTCTTAGCATGATAAAGAAGATTCAAAGAGAGTGAGATGCCAGCTCCTTTCATTCAGTCAGTAGCTTCAAACATTTCTGGTATATGAATAACATGATGTTTTTCAATGGCAAAAATCAATGAATATTGTAAATGCACAAACAGTAATTTCTCCGCATTGCAAGGTGCAATTCTGAAATTTTTTGCTTTTTCCTGCTCCTCTTAGCATGATAAAGAAGATTCAAAGAGAGTGAGATGCCAGCTCCTTTCATTCAGTCAGTAGCTTCAATCATTTCTGGATGTTTTTCAATGGCAAAAATCAATGAATATTGTAAATGCAAAAACTGTAATTTCTCCGCATTGCAAGGTGCAATTCTGAAATTTTTTGCTTTTTCCTGCTCCTCTTAGCATGATAAAGAAGATTCAAAGAGAGTGAGATGCCAGCTCCTTTCATTCAGTCAGTAGCTTCAATCATTTCTGGACGTTTTTCAATGGCAAAAACCAATGAATATTGTAAATGCACAAACAGTAATTTCTCCGCATTGCAAGGTGCAATTCTGAAATTTTTTGCTTTTTCCTGCTCCTCTTAGCATGATAAAGAAGATTCAAAGAGAGTGAGATGCCAGCTCCTTTCATTCAGTCAGTACCTTCAATCATTTCTGGACGTTTTTCAATGGCAAAAATCAATGAATATTGTAAATGCACAAACAGTAATTTCTCCGCATTGCAAGGTGCAATTCTGAAATTTTTTGCTTTTTCCTGCTCCTCTTAGCATGATAAAGAAGATTCAAAGAGAGTGAGATGCCAGCTCCTTTCATTCAGTCAGTAGCTTCAAACATTTCTGGTATATGAATAACATGATGTTTTTCAATGGCAAAAATCAATGAATATTGTAAATGCACAAACAGTAATTTCTCCGCATTGCAAGGTGCAATTCTGAAATTTTTTGCTTTTTCCTGCTCCTCTTAGCATGATAAAGAAGATTCAAAGAGAGTGAGATGCCAGCTCCTTTCATTCAGTCAGTAGCTTCAATCATTTCTGGATGTTTTTCAATGGCAAAAATCAATGAATATTGTAAATGCACAAACAGTAATTTCTCCGCATTGCAAGGTGCAATTCTGAAATTTTTTGCTTTTTCCTGCTCCTCTTAGCATGATAAAGAAGATTCAAAGAGAGTGAGATGTCAGCTCCTTTCATTCAGTCAGTAGCTTCAAACATTTCTGGTATATGAATAACATGATGTTTTTCAATGGCAAAAATCAATGAATATTGTAAATGCACAAACAGTAATTTCTCCGCATTGCAAGGTGCAATTCTGAAATTTTTTGCTTTTTCCTGCTCCTCTTAGCATGATAAAGAAGATTCAAAGAGAGTGAGATGCCAGCTCCTTTCGTTCAGTCAGTAGCTTCAATCATTTCTGGACGTTTTTCAATGGCAAAAATCATTGAATATTATAAATGCACAAACAGTAATTTCTCCGCATTGCAAGGTGCAATTCTGAATTTTTTTTTACTTTTTCCTGCTCCTCTTAGCATGATAAAGAAGATTCAAAGAGAGTGAGATGCCAGCTCCTTTCATTCAGTCAGTAGCTTCAATCATTTCTGGTATATGAATAACATGATGTTTTTCAATGGCAAAAATCAATGAATATTGTAAATGCACAAACAGTAATTTCTCCGCATTGCAAGGTGCAAGTCTGAAATTTTTTGCTTTTTCCTGCTCCTCTTAGCATGATAAAGAAGATTCAAAGAGAGTGAGATGCCAGCTACTTTCATTCAGTCAGTAGCTTCAATCATTTCTGGACGTTTTTCAATGGTAAAAATCAATGAATATTGTAAATGCACAAACAGTAATTTCTCCACATTGCAAGGTGCAATTCTGAAATTTTTTGCTTTTTCCTGCTCCTCTTAGCATGATAAAGAAGATTCAAAGAGAGTGAGATGCCAGCTCCTTTCATTCAGTCAGTAGCTTCAAACATTTCTGGTATATGAATAACATGATGTTTTTCAATGGCAAAAATCAATGAATATTGTAAATGCACAAACAGTAATTTCTCCGCATTGCAAGGTGCAATTCTGAAATTTTTTGCTTTTTCCTGCTCCTCTTAGCATGATAAAGAAGATTCAAAGAGAGTGAGGTGCCAGCTCCTTTCATTCAGTCAGTAGCTTCAAACATTTCTGGTATATGAATAACATGTTTTTCAATGGCAAAAATCAATGAATATTGTAAATGCACAAACAGTAATTTCTCCGCATTGCAAGGTGCAATTCTGAAATTTTTTGCTTTTTCCTGCTCCTCTTAGCATGATAAAGAAGATTCAAAGAGAGTGAGAAGCCAGCTCCTTTCATTCAGTCAGTAGCTTCAAACATTTCTGGTATATGAATAACATGATGTTTTTCAATGGCAAAAATCAATGAATATTGTAAATGCACAAACAGTAATTTCTCCGCATTGCAAGGTGCAATTCTGAAATTTTTTGCTTTTTCCTGCTCCTCTTAGCATGATAAGAAGATTCAAAGAGAGTGAGATGCCAGCTCCTTTCATTCAGTCAGTAGCTTCAATCATTTCTGGACGTTTTTCAATGGCAAAAATCAATGAATATTGTAAATGCACAAACAGCAATTTCTCCGCATTGCAAGGTGCAATTCTGAAATTTTTTGATTTTTCCTGCTCCTCTTAGCATGATAAAGAAGATTCAAAGAGAGTGAGATGTCAGCTCCTTTCATTCAGTCAGTAGCTTCAAACATTTCTGGTATATGAATAACATGATGTTTTTCAATGGCAAAAATCAATGAATATTGTAAATGCACAAACAGTAATTTCTCCGCATTGCAAGGTGCAATTCTGAAATTTTTTGCTTTTTCCTGCTCCTCTTAGCATGATAAAGAAGATTCAAAGAGAGTGAGATGCCAGCTCCTTTCATTCAGTCAGTAGCTTCAATCATTTCTGGATGTTTTTCAATGGCAAAAATCAATGAATATTGTAAATGCACAAACAGTAATTTCTCCGCATTGCAAGGTGCAATTCTGAAATTTTTTGCTTTTTCCTGCTCCTCTTAGCATGATAAAGAAGATTCAAAGAGAGTGAGATGCCAGCTCCTTTCGTTCAGTCAGTAGCTTCAATCATTTCTGGACGTTTTTCAATGGCAAAAATCATTGAATATTATAAATGCACAAACAGTAATTTCTCCGCATTGCAAGGTGCAATTCTGAAATTTTTTGCTTTTTCCCGCTCCTCTTAGCATGATAAAGAAGATTCAAAGAGAGTGAGGTGCCAGCTCCTTTCATTCAGTCAGTAGCTTCAAACATTTCTGGTATATGAATAACATGTTTTTCAATGGCAAAAATCAATGAATATTGTAAATGCACAAACAGTAATTTCTCCGCATTGCAAGGTGCAATTCTGAAATTTTTTGCTTTTTCCTGCTCCTCTTAGCATGATAAAGAAGATTCAAAGAGAGTGAGATGCCAGCTCCTTTCATTCAGTCAGTAGCTTCAATCATTTCTGGACGTTTTTCAATGGCAAAAATCAATGAATATTGTAAATGCACAAACAGTAATTTCTCCGCATTGCAAGGTGCAATTCTGAAATTTTTTGCTTTTTCCTGCTCCTCTTAGCATGATAAAGAAGATTCAAAGAGAGTGAGATGTCAGCTCCTTTCATTCAGTCAGTAGCTTCAAACATTTCTGGTATATGAATAACATGATGTTTTTCAATGGCAAAAATCAATGAATATTGTAAATGCACAAACAGTAATTTCTCCGCATTGCAAGGTGCAATTCTGAAATTTTTTGCTTTTTCCTGCTCCTCTTAGCATGATAAAGAAGATTCAAAGAGAGTGAGATGCCAGCTCCTTTCATTCAGTCAGTAGCTTCAATCATTTCTGGATGTTTTTCAATGGCAAAAATCAATGAATATTGTAAATGCACAAACAGTAATTTCTCCGCATTGCAAGGTGCAATTCTGAAATTTTTTGCTTTTTCCTGCTCCTCTTAGCATGATAAAGAAGATTCAAAGAGAGTGAGATGCCAGCTCCTTTCGTTCAGTCAGTAGCTTCAATCATTTCTGGACGTTTTTCAATGGCAAAAATCATTGAATATTATAAATGCACAAACAGTAATTTCTCCGCATTGCAAGGTGCAATTCTGAAATTTTTTGCTTTTTCCTGCTCCTCTTAGCATGATAAAGAAGATTCAAAGAGAGTGAGATGCCAGCTCCTTTCGTTCAGTCAGTAGCTTCAATCATTTCTGGACGTTTTTCAATGGCAAAAATCATTGAATATTATAAATGCACAAACAGTAATTTCTCCGCATTGCAAGGTGCAATTCTGAAATTTTTTACTTTTTCCTGCTCCTCTTAGCATGATAAAGAAGATTCAAAGAGAGTGAGATGCCAGCTCCTTTCATTCAGTCAGTAGCTTCAATCATTTCTGGCATATGAATAACATGATGTTTTTCAATGGCAAAAATCAATGAATATTATAAATGCACAAACAGTAATTTCTCCGCATTGCAAGGTGCAATTCTGAAATTTTTTGCTTTTTCCTGCTCCTCTTAGCATGATAAAGAAGATTCAAAGAGAGTGAGATGCCAGCTCCTTTCATTCAGTCAGTAGCTTCAAACATTTCTGGTATATGAATAACATGATGTTTTTCAATGGCAAAAATCAATGAATATTGTAAATGCACAAACAGTAATTTCTCCGCATTGCAAGGTGCAAGTCTGAAATTTTTTGCTTTTTCCTACTCCTCTTAGCATGATATAGAAGATTCAAAGAGAGTGAGATGCCAGCTACTTTCATTCAGTCAGTAGCTTCAATCATTTCTGGACGTTTTTCAATGGTAAAAATCAATGAATATTGTAAATGCACAAACAGTAATTTCTCCACATTGCAAGGTGCAATTCTGAAATTTTTTGCTTTTTCCTGCTCCTCTTAGCATGATAAAGAAGATTCAAAGAGAGTGAGATGCCAGCTCCTTTCATTCAGTCAGTAGCTTCAAACATTTCTGGTATATGAATAACATGATGTTTTTCAATGGCAAAAATCAATGAATATTGTAAATGCACAAACAGTAATTTCTCCGCATTGCAAGGTGCAATTCTGAAATTTTTTGCTTTTTCCTGCTCCTCTTAGCATGATAAAGAAGATTCAAAGAGAGTGAGATGCCAGCTCCTTTCATTCAGTCAGTAGCTTCAAACATTTCTGGTATATGAATAACATGATGTTTTTCAATGGCAAAAATCAATGAATATTGTAAATGCACAAACAGTAATTTCTCCGCATTGCAAGGTGCAAGTCTGAAATTTTTTGCTTTTTCCTGCTCCTCTTAGCATGATAAAGAAGATTCAAAGAGAGTGAGATGCCAGCTACTTTCATTCAGTCAGTAGCTTCAATCATTTCTGGACGTTTTTCAATGGTAAAAATCAATGAATATTGTAAATGCACAAACAGTAATTTCTCCACATTGCAAGGTGCAATTCTGAAATTTTTTGCTTTTTCCTGCTCCTCTTAGCATGATAAAGAAGATTCAAAGAGAGTGAGATGCCAGCTCCTTTCATTCAGTCAGTAGCTTCAAACATTTCTGGTATATGAATAACATGATGTTTTTCAATGGCAAAAATCAATGAATATTGTAAATGCACAAACAGTAATTTCTCCGCATTGCAAGGTGCAATTCTGAAATTTTTTGCTTTTTCCTGCTCCTCTTAGCATGATAAAGAAGATTCAAAGAGAGTGAGATGCCAGCTCCTTTCATTCAGTCAGTAGCTTCAATCATTTCTGGATGTTTTTCAATGGCAAAAATCAATGAATATTGTAAATGCAAAAACTGTAATTTCTCCGCATTGCAAGGTGCAATTCTGAAATTTTTTGCTTTTTCCTGCTCCTCTTAGCATGATAAAGAAGATTCAAAGAGAGTGAGATGCCAGCTCCTTTCATTCAGTCAGTAGCTTCAATCATTTCTGGACGTTTTTCAATGGCAAAAACCAATGAATATTGTAAATGCACAAACAGTAATTTCTCCGCATTGCAAGGTGCAATTCTGAAATTTTTTGCTTTTTCCTGCTCCTCTTAGCATGATAAAGAAGATTCAAAGAGAGTGAGATGCCAGCTCCTTTCATTCAGTCAGTACCTTCAATAATTTCTGGACGTTTTTCAATGGCAAAAATCAATGAATATTGTAAATGCACAAACAGTAATTTCTCCGCATTGCAAGGTGCAATTCTGAAATTTTTTGCTTTTTCCTGCTCCTCTTAGCATGATAAAGAAGATTCAAAGAGAGTGAGATGCCAGCTCCTTTCATTCAGTCAGTAGCTTCAAACATTTCTGGTATATGAATAACATGATGTTTTTCAATGGCAAAAATCAATGAATATTGTAAATGCACAAACAGTAATTTCTCCGCATTGCAAGGTGCAATTCTGAAATTTTTTGCTTTTTCCTGCTCCTCTTAGCATGATAAAGAAGATTAAAAGAGAGTGAGATGCCAGCTCCTTTCATTCAGTCAGTAGCTTCAATCATTTCTGGATGTTTTTCAATGGCAAAAATCAATGAATATTGTAAATGCACAAACAGTAATTTCTCCGCATTGCAAGGTGCAATTCTGAAATTTTTTGCTTTTTCCTGCTCCTCTTAGCATGATAAAGAAGATTCAAAGAGAGTGAGATGTCAGCTCCTTTCATTCAGTCAGTAGCTTCAAACATTTCTGGTATATGAATAACATGATGTTTTTCAATGGCAAAAATCAATGAATATTGTAAATGCACAAACAGTAATTTCTCCGCATTGCAAGGTGCAATTCTGAAATGTTTTGCTTTTTCCTGCTCCTCTTAGCATGATAAAGAAGATTCAAAGAGAGTGAGATGCCAGCTCCTTTCGTTCAGTCAGTAGCTTCAATCATTTCTGGACGTTTTTCAATGGCAAAAATCATTGAATATTATAAATGCACAAACAGTAATTTCTCCGCATTGCAAGGTGCAATTCTGAATTTTTTTTTACTTTTTCCTGCTCCTCTTAGCATGATAAAGAAGATTCAAAGAGAGTGAGATGCCAGCTCCTTTCATTCAGTCAGTAGCTTCAATCATTTCTGGTATATGAATAACATGATGTTTTTCAATGGCAAAAATCAATGAATATTGTAAATGCACAAACAGTAATTTCTCCGCATTGCAAGGTGCAAGTCTGAAATTTTTTGCTTTTTCCTGCTCCTCTTAGCATGATAAAGAAGATTCAAAGAGAGTGAGATGCCAGCTACTTTCATTCAGTCAGTAGCTTCAATCATTTCTGGACGTTTTTCAATGGTAAAAATCAATGAATATTGTAAATGCACAAACAGTAATTTCTCCACATTGCAAGGTGCAATTCTGAAATTTTTTGCTTTTTCCTGCTCCTCTTAGCATGATAAAGAAGATTCAAAGAGAGTGAGATGCCAGCTCCTTTCATTCAGTCAGTAGCTTCAAACATTTCTGGTATATGAATAACATGATGTTTTTCAATGGCAAAAATCAATGAATATTGTAAATGCACAAACAGTAATTTCTCCGCATTGCAAGGTGCAATTCTGAAATTTTTTGCTTTTTCCTGCTCCTCTTAGCATGATAAAGAAGATTCAAAGAGAGTGAGGTGCCAGCTCCTTTCATTCAGTCAGTAGCTTCAAACATTTCTGGTATATGAATAACATGTTTTTCAATGGCAAAAATCAATGAATATTGTAAATGCACAAACAGTAATTTCTCCGCATTGCAACGTGCAATTCTGAAATTTTTTGCTTTTTCCTGCTCCTCTTAGCATGATAAAGAAGATTCAAAGAGAGTGAGATGCCAGCTCCTTTCATTCAGTCAGTAGCTTCAATCATTTCTGGACGTTTTTCAATGGCAAAAATCAATGAATATTGTAAATGCACAAACAGTAATTTCTCCGCATTGCAAGGTGCAATTCTGAAATTTTTTGCTTTTTCCTGCTCCTCTTAGCATGATAAAGAAGATTCAAAGAGAGTGAGATGTCAGCTCCTTTCATTCAGTCAGTAGCTTCAAACATTTCTGGTATATGAATAACATGATGTTTTTCAATGGCAAAAATCAATGAATATTGTAAATGCACAAACAGTAACTTCTCCGCATTGCAAGGTGCAATTCTGAAATTTTTTGCTTTTTCCTGCTCCTCTTAGCATGATAAAGAAGATTCAAAGAGAGTGAGATGCCAGCTCCTTTCATTCAGTCAGTAGCTTCAATCATTTCTGGATGTTTTTCAATGGCAAAAATCAATGAATATTGTAAATGCACAAACAGTAATTTCTCCGCATTGCAAGGTGCAATTCTGAAATTTTTTGCTTTTTCCTGCTCCTCTTAGCATGATAAAGAAGATTCAAAGAGAGTGAGATGCCAGCTCCTTTCATTCAGTCAGTAGCTTCAATCATTTCTGGACGTTTTTCAATGGCAAAAATCAATGAATATTGTAAATGCATAAACAGTAATTTCTCCGCATTGCAAGGTGCAATTCTGAAATTTTTTGCTTTTTCCTGCTCCTCTTAGCATGATAAAGAAGATTCAAAGAGAGTGAGATGTCAGCTCCTTTCATTCAGTCAGTAGCTTCAAACATTTCTGGTATATGAATAACATGATGTTTTTCAATGGCAAAAATCAATGAATATTGTAAATGCACAAACAGTAATTTCTCCGCATTGCAAGGTGCAATTCTGAAATTTTTTGCTATTTCCTGCTCCTCTTAGCATGATAAAGAAGATTCAAAGAGAGTGAGATGCCAGCTCCTTTCATTCAGTCAGTAGCTTCAATCATTTCTGGATGTTTTTCAATGGCAAAAATCAATGAATATTGTAAATGCACAAACAGTAATTTCTCCGCATTGCAAGGTGCAATTCTGAAATTTTTTGCTTTTTCCTGCTCCTCTTAGCATGATAAAGAAGATTCAAAGAGAGTGAGATGCCAGCTCCTTTCGTTCAGTCAGTAGCTTCAATCATTTCTGGACGTTTTTCAATGGCAAAAATCATTGAATATTATAAATGCACAAACAGTAATTTCTCCGCATTGCAAGGTGCAATTCTGAAATTTTTTACTTTTTCCTGCTCCTCTTAGCATGATAAAGAAGATTCAAAGAGAGTGAGATGCCAGCTCCTTTCATTCAGTCAGTAGCTTCAATCATTTCTGGATGTTTTTCAATGGCAAAAATCAATGAATATTGTAAATGCACACAGTAATTTCTCCGCATTGCAAGGTGCAATTCTGAAATTTTTTGCTTTTTCCTGCTCCTCTTAGCATGATAAAGAAGATTCAAAGAGAGTGAGATGCCAGCTCCTTTCGTTCAGTCAGTAGCTTCAATCATTTCTGGACGTTTTTCAAAGGCAAAAATCATTGAATATTATAAATGCACAAACAGTAATTTCTCCGCATTGCAAGGTGCAATTCTGAAATTTTTTGCTTTTTCCCGCTCCTCTTAGCATGATAAAGAAGATTCAAAGAGAGTGAGGTGCCAGCTCCTTTCATTCAGTCAGTAGCTTCAAACATTTCTGGTATATGAATAACATGTTTTTCAATGGCAAAAATCAATGAATATTGTAAATGCACAAACAGTAATTTCTCCGCATTGCAAGGTGCAATTCTGAAATTTTTTGCTTTTTCCTGCTCCTCTTAGCATGATAAAGAAGATTCAAAGAGAGTGAGATGCCAGCTCCTTTCATTCAGTCAGTAGCTTCAATCATTTCTGGACGTTTTTCAATGGCAAAAATCAATGAATATTGTAAATGCATAAACAGTAATTTCTCCGCATTGCAAGGTGCAATTCTGAAATTTTTTGCTTTTTCCTGCTCCTCTTAGCATGATAAAGAAGATTCAAAGAGAGTGAGATGTCAGCTCCTTTCATTCAGTCAGTAGCTTCAAACATTTCTGGTATATGAATAACATGATGTTTTTCAATGGCAAAAATCAATGAATATTGTAAATGCACAAACAGTAATTTCTCCGCATTGCAAGGTGCAATTCTGAAATTTTTTGCTATTTCCTGCTCCTCTTAGCATGATAAAGAAGATTCAAAGAGAGTGAGATGCCAGCTCCTTTCATTCAGTCAGTAGCTTCAATCATTTCTGGATGTTTTTCAATGGCAAAAATCAATGAATATTGTAAATGCACAAACAGTAATTTCTCCGCATTGCAAGGTGCAATTCTGAAATTTTTTGCTTTTTCCTGCTCCTCTTAGCATGATAAAGAAGATTCAAAGAGAGTGAGATGCCAGCTCCTTTCATTCAGTCAGTAGCTTCAATCATTTCTGGTATATGAATAACATGATGTTTTTCAATGGCAAAAATCAATGAATATTGTAAATGCACAAACAGTAATTTCTCCGCATTGCAAGGTGCAATTCTGAAATTTTTTGCTTTTTCCTGCTCCTCTTAGCATGATAAAGAAGATTCAAAGAGAGTGAGATGCCAGCTCCTTTCATTCAGTCAGTAGCTTCAAACATTTCTGGTATATGAATAACATAAAGCAAAAAATTTCAGAATTGCACCTTGCAATGCGGAGAAATTACTGTTTGTGCATTTACAATATTCATTGATTTTTGCCATTGAAAAACATCATGTTATTCATATACCAGAAATGTTTGAAGCTACTGACTGAATGAAAGGAGCTGGCATCTCACTCTCTTTGAATCTTCTTTATCATGCTAAGAGGAGCAGGAAAAAGCAAAAAATTTCAGAATTGCACCTTGCAATGTGGAGAAATTACTGTTTGTGCATTTACAATATTCATTGATTTTTACCATTGAAAAACGTCCAGAAATGATTGAAGCTACTGACTGAATGAAAGTAGCTGGCATCTCACTCTCTTTGAATCTTCTTTATCATGCTAAGAGGAGCAGGAAAAAGCAAAAAATTTCAGACTTGCACCTTGCAATGCGGAGAAATTACTGTTTGTGCATTTACAATATTCATTGATTTTTGCCATTGAAAAACATCATGTTATTCATATACCAGAAATGTTTGAAGCTACTGACTGAATGAAAGGAGCTGGCATCTCACTCTCTTTGAATCTTCTTTATCATGCTAAGAGGAGCAGGAAAAAGCAAAAAATTTCAGAATTGCACCTTGCAATGCGGAGAAATTACTGTTTGTGCATTTACAATATTCATTGATTTTTGCCATTGAAAAACATCATGTTATTCATATACCAGAAATGTTTGAAGCTACTGACTGAATGAAAGGAGCTGGCATCTCACTCTCTTTGAATCTTCTTTATCATGCTAAGAGGAGCAGGAAAAAGCAAAAAATTTCAGAATTGCACCTTGCAATGTGGAGAAATTACTGTTTGTGCATTTACAATATTCATTGATTTTTACCATTGAAAAACGTCCAGAAATGATTGAAGCTACTGACTGAATGAAAGTAGCTGGCATCTCACTCTCTTTGAATCTTCTTTATCATGCTAAGAGGAGCAGGAAAAAGCAAAAAATTTCAGACTTGCACCTTGCAATGCGGAGAAATTACTGTTTGTGCATTTACAATATTCATTGATTTTTGCCATTGAAAAACATCATGTTATTCATATACCAGAAATGATTGAAGCTACTGACTGAATGAAAGGAGCTGGCATCTCACTCTCTTTGAATCTTCTTTATCATGCTAAGAGGAGCAGGAAAAAGTAAAAAATTTCAGAATTGCACCTTGCAATGCGGAGAAATTACTGTTTGTGCATTTATAATATTCAATGATTTTTGCCATTAAAAAACGTCCAGAAATGATTGAAGCTACTGACTGAACGAAAGGAGCTGGCATCTCACTCTCTTTGAATCTTCTTTATCATGCTAAGAGGAGCAGGAAAAAGCAAAAAATTTCAGAATTGCACCTTGCAATGCGGAGAAATTACTGTTTGTGCATTTACAATATTCATTGATTTTTGCCATTGAAAAACATCCAGAAATGATTGAAGCTACTGACTGAATGAAAGGAGCTGGCATCTCACTCTCTTTGAATCTTCTTTATCATGCTAAGAGGAGCAGGAAAAAGCAAAAAATTTCAGAATTGCACCTTGCAATGCGGAGAAATTACTGTTTGTGCATTTACAATATTCATTGATTTTTGCCATTGAAAAACATCATGTTATTCATATACCAGAAATGTTTGAAGCTACTGACTGAATGAAAAGAGCTGACATCTCACTCTCTTTGAATCTTCTTTATCATGCTAAGAGGAGCAGGAAAAAGCAAAAAATTTCAGAATTGCACCTTGCAATGCGGAGAAATTACTGTTTGTGCATTTACAATATTCATTGATTTTTGCCATTGAAAAACGTCCAGAAATGATTGAAGCTACTGACTGAATGAAAGGAGCTGGCATCTCACTCTCTTTGAATCTTCTTTATCATGCTAAGAGGAGCAGGAAAAAGCAAAAAATTTCAGAATTGCACCTTGCAATGCGGAGAAATTACTGTTTGTGCATTTACAATATTCATTGATTTTTGCCATTGAAAAACATGTTATTCATATACCAGAAATGTTTGAAGCTACTGACTGAATGAAAGGAGCTGGCACCTCACTCTCTTTGAATCTTCTTTATCATGCTAAGAGGAGTGGGAAAAAGCAAAAAATTTCAGAATTGCACCTTGCAATGCGGAGAAATTACTGTTTGTGCATTTATAATATTCAATGATTTTTGCCATTGAAAAACGTCCAGAAATGATTGAAGCTACTGACTGAACGAAAGGAGCTGGCATCTCACTCTCTTTGAATCTTCTTTATCATGCTAAGAGGAGCAGGAAAAAGCAAAAAATTTCAGAATTGCACCTTGCAATGCGGAGAAATTACTGTTTGTGCATTTACAATATTCATTGATTTTTGCCATTGAAAAACATCCAGAAATGATTGAAGCTACTGACTGAATGAAAGGAGCTGGCATCTCACTCTCTTTGAATCTTCTTTATCATGCTAAGAGGAGCAGGAAAAAGCAAAAAATTTCAGAATTGCACCTTGCAATGCGGAGAAATTACTGTTTGTGCATTTACAATATTCATTGATTTTTGCCATTGAAAAACATCATGTTATTCATATACCAGAAATGTTTGAAGCTACTGACTGAATGAAAGGAGCTGACATCTCACTCTCTTTGAATCTTCTTTATCATGCTAAGAGGAGCAGGAAAAAGCAAAAAATTTCAGAATTGCACCTTGCAATGCGGAGAAATTGCTGTTTGTGCATTTACAATATTCATTGATTTTTGCCATTGAAAAACGTCCAGAAATGATTGAAGCTACTGACTGAATGAAAGGAGCTGGCATCTCACTCTCTTTGAATCTTCTTATCATGCTAAGAGGAGCAGGAAAAAGCAAAAAATTTCAGAATTGCACCTTGCAATGCGGAGAAATTACTGTTTGTGCATTTACAATATTCATTGATTTTTGCCATTGAAAAACATGTTATTCATATACCAGAAATGTTTGAAGCTACTGACTGAATGAAAGGAGCTGGCACCTCACTCTCTTTGAATCTTCTTTATCATGCTAAGAGGAGCGGGAAAAAGCAAAAAATTTCAGAATTGCACCTTGCAATGCGGAGAAATTACTGTTTGTGCATTTACAATATTCATTGATTTTTGCCATTGAAAAACGTCCAGAAATGATTGAAGGTACTGACTGAATGAAAGGAGCTGGCATCTCACTCTCTTTGAATCTTCTTTATCATGCTAAGAGGAGCAGGAAAAAGCAAAAAATTTCAGAATTGCACCTTGCAATGCGGAGAAATTACTGTTTGTGCATTTACAATATTCATTGGTTTTTGCCATTGAAAAACGTCCAGAAATGATTGAAGCCACTGACTGAATGAAAGGAGCTGGCATCTCACTCTCTTTGAATCTTCTTTATCATGCTAAGAGGAGCAGGAAAAAGCAAAAAACTTCAGAATTGCACCTTGCAATGCGGAGAAATTACAGTTTGTGCATTTACAATATTCATTGATTTTTGCCATTGAAAAACATCCAGAAATGATTGAAGCTACTGACTGAATGAAAGGAGCTGGCATCTCACTCTCTTTGAATCTTCTTTATCATGCTAAGAGGAGCAGGAAAAAGCAAAAAATTTCAGAATTGCACCTTGCAATGCGGAGAAATTACTGTTTGTGCATTTACAATATTCATTGATTTTTGCCATTGAAAAACATCATGTTATTCATATACCAGAAATGTTTGAAGCTACTGACTGAATGAAAGGAGCTGGCATCTCACTCTCTTTGAATCTTCTTTATCATGCTAAGAGGAGCAGGAAAAAGCAAAAAATTTCAGAATTGCACCTTGCAATGTGGAGAAATTACTGTTTGTGCATTTACAATATTCATTGATTTTTACCATTGAAAAACGTCCAGAAATGATTGAAGCTACTGACTGAATGAAAGTAGCTGGCATCTCACTCTCTTTGAATCTTCTTTATCATGCTAAGAGGAGCAGGAAAAAGCAAAAAATTTCAGACTTGCACCTTGCAATGCGGAGAAATTACTGTTTGTGAATTTACAATATTCATTGATTTTTGCCATTGAAAAACATCATGTTATTCATATACCAGAAATGTTTGAAGCTACTGAGTGAATGAAAGGAGCTGGCATCTCACTCTCTTTGAATCTTCTTTATCATGCTAAGAGGAGCAGGAAAAAGCAAAAAATTTCAGAATTGCACCTTGCAATGCGGAGAAATTACTGTTTGTGCATTTACAATATTCATTGATTTTTGCCATTGAAAAACATCCAGAAATGATTGAAGCTACTGACTGAATGAAAGGAGCTGGCATCTCACTCTCTTTGAATCTTCTTTATCATGCTAAGAGGAGCAGGAAAAAGCAAAAAATTTCAGAATTGCACCTTGCAATGCGGAGAAATTACTGTTTGTGCATTTACAATATTCATTGATTTTTGCCATTGAAAAACATCATGTTATTCATATACCAGAAATGTTTGAAGCTACTGACTGAATGAAAGGAGCTGGCATCTCACTCTCTTTGAATCTTCTTTATCATGCTAAGAGGAGCAGGAAAAAGCAAAAAATTTCAGAATTGCACCTTGCAATGCGGAGAAATTACTGTTTGTGCATTTACAATATTCATTGATTTTTGCCATTGAAAAACGTCCAGAAATGATTGAAGGTACTGACTGAATGAAAGGAGCTGGCATCTCACTCTCTTTGAATCTTCTTTATCATGCTAAGAGGAGCAGGAAAAAGCAAAAAATTTCAGAATTGCACCTTGCAATGCGGAGAAATTACTGTTTGTGCATTTACAATATTCATTGGTTTTTGCCATTGAAAAACGTCCAGAAATGATTGAAGCTACTGACTGAATGAAAGGAGCTGGCATCTCACTCTCTTTGAATCTTCTTTATCATGCTAAGAGGAGCAGGAAAAAGCAAAAAATTTCAGAATTGCACCTTGCAATGCGGAGAAATTACTGTTTGTGCATTTACAATATTCATTGATTTTTACCATTGAAAAACGTCCAGAAATGATTGAAGCTACTGACTGAATGAAAGTAGCTGGCATCTCACTCTCTTTGAATCTTCTTTATCATGCTAAGAGGAGCAGGAAAAAGCAAAAAATTTCAGACTTGCACCTTGCAATGCGGAGAAATTACTGTTTGTGCATTTACAATATTCATTGATTTTTGCCATTGAAAAACATCATGTTATTCATATACCAGAAATGTTTGAAGCTACTGACTGAATGAAAGGAGCTGGCATCTCACTCTCTTTGAATCTTCTTTATCATGCTAAGAGGAGCAGGAAAAAGCAAAAAATTTCAGAATTGCACCTTGCAATGCGGAGAAATTACTGTTTGTGCATTTACAATATTCATTGATTTTTGCCATTGAAAAACATCATGTTATTCATATACCAGAAATGTTTGAAGCTACTGACTGAATGAAAGGAGCTGGCATCTCACTCTCTTTGAATCTTCTTTATCATGCTAAGAGGAGCAGGAAAAAGCAAAAAATTTCAGAATTGCACCTTGCAATGTGGAGAAATTACTGTTTGTGCATTTACAATATTCATTGATTTTTACCATTGAAAAACGTCCAGAAATGATTGAAGCTACTGACTGAATGAAAGTAGCTGGCATCTCACTCTCTTTGAATCTTCTTTATCATGCTAAGAGGAGCAGGAAAAAGCAAAAAATTTCAGACTTGCACCTTGCAATGCGGAGAAATTACTGTTTGTGCATTTACAATATTCATTGATTTTTGCCATTGAAAAACATCATGTTATTCATATACCAGAAATGTTTGAAGCTACTGACTGAATGAAAGGAGCTGGCATCTCACTCTCTTTGAATCTTCTTTATCATGCTAAGAGGAGCAGGAAAAAGCAAAAAATTTCAGAATTGCACCTTGCAATGCGGAGAAATTACTGTTTGTGCATTTACAATATTCATTGATTTTTGCCATTGAAAAACATCATGTTATTCATATACCAGAAATGATTGAAGCTACTGACTGAATGAAAGGAGCTGGCATCTCACTCTCTTTGAATCTTCTTTATCATGCTAAGAGGAGCAGGAAAAAGTAAAAAATTTCAGAATTGCACCTTGCAATGCGGAGAAATTACTGTTTGTGCATTTACAATATTCATTGATTTTTGCCATTGAAAAACGTCCAGAAATGATTGAAGCTACTGACTGAATGAAAGGAGCTGGCATCTCACTCACTTTGAATCTTCTTTATCATGCTAAGAGGAGCAGGAAAAAGCAAAAAATTTCAGAATTGCACCTTGCAATGCGGAGAAATTACTGTTTGTGCATTTACAATATTCATTGATTTTTGCCATTGAAAAACATGTTATTCATATACCAGAAATGTTTGAAGCTACTGACTGAATGAAAGGAGCTGGCACCTCACTCTCTTTGAATCTTCTTTATCATGCTAAGAGGAGCGGGAAAAAGCAAACAATTTCAGAATTGCACCTTGCAATGCGGAGAAATTACTGTTTGTGCATTTATAATATTCAATGATTTTTGCCATTGAAAAACGTAGAGAAATGATTGAAGCTACTGACTGAACGAAAGGAGCTGGCATCTCACTCTCTTTGAATCTTCTTTATCATGCTAAGAGGAGCAGGAAAAAGCAAAAAATTTCAGAATTGCACCTTGCAATGCGGAGAAATTACTGTTTGTGCATTTACAATATTCATTGATTTTTGCCATTGAAAAACATCCAGAAATGATTGAAGCTACTGACTGAATGAAAGGAGCTGGCATCTCACTCTCTTTGAATCTTCTTTATCATGCTAAGAGGAGCAGGAAAAAGCAAAAAATTTCAGAATTGCACCTTGCAATGCGGAGAAATTACTGTTTGTGCATTTACAATATTCATTGATTTTTGCCATTGAAAAACATCATGTTATTCATATACCAGAAATGTTTGAAGCTACTGACTGAATGAAAGGAGCTGACATCTCACTCTCTTTGAATCTTCTTTACCATGCTAAGAGGAGCAGGAAAAAGCAAAAAATTTCAGAATTGCACCTTGCAATGCGGAGAAATTACTGTTTGTGCATTTACAATATTCATTGATTTTTGCCATTGAAAAACGTCCAGAAATGATTGAAGCTACTGACTGAATGAAAGGAGCTGGCATCTCACTCTCTTTGAAACTTCTTTATCATGCTAAGAGGAGCAGGAAAAAGCAAAAAATTTCAGAATTGCACCTTGCAATGCGGAGAAATTACTGTTTGTGCATTTACAATATTCATTGATTTTTGCCATTGAAAAACATGTTATTCATATACCAGAAATGTTTGAAGCTACTGACTGAATGAAAGGAGCTGGCACCTCACTCTCTTTGAATCTTCTTTATCATGCTAAGAGGAGCAGGAAAAAGCAAAAAATTTCAGAATTGCACCTTGCAATGCGGAGAAATTACTGTTTGTGCATTTACAATATTCATTGATTTTTGCCATTGAAAAACGTCCAGAAATGATTGAAGCTACTGACTGAATGAAAGGAGCTGGCATCTCACTCTCTTTGAATCTTCTTTATCATGCTAAGAGGAGCAGGAAAAAGCAAAAAATTTCAGAATTGCACCTTGCAATGCGGAGAAATTACTGTTTGTGCATTTACAATATTCATTGATTTTTGCCATTGAAAAACATGTTATTCATATACCAGAATTGTTTGAAGCTACTGACTGAATGAAAGGAGCTGGCACCTCACTCTCTTTGAATCTTCTTTATCATGCTAAGAGGAGCGGGAAAAAGCAAAAAATTTCAGAATTGCACCTTGCAATGCGGAGAAATTACTGTTTGTGCATTTATAATATTCAATGATTTTTGCCATTGAAAAACGTCCAGAAATGATTGAAGCTACTGACTGAACGAAAGGAGCTGGCATCTCACTCTCTTTGAATCTTCTTTATCATGCTAAGAGGAGCAGGAAAAAGCAAAAAATTTCAGAATTGCACCTTGCAATGCGGAGAAATTACTGTTTGTGCATTTACAATATTCATTGATTTTTGCCATTGAAAAACATCCAGAAATGATTGAAGCTACTGACTGAATGAAAGGAGCTGGCATCTCACTCTCTTTGAATCTTCTTTATCATGCTAAGAGGAGCAGGAAAAAGCAAAAAATTTCAGAATTGCACCTTGCAATGCGGAGAAATTACTGTTTGTGCATTTACAATATTCATTGATTTTTGCCATTGAAAAACATCATGTTATTCATATACCAGAAATGTTTGAAGCTACTGACTGAATGAAAGGAGCTGACATCTCACTCTCTTTGAATCTTCTTTACCATGCTAAGAGGAGCAGGAAAAAGCAAAAAATTTCAGAATTGCACCTTGCAATGCGGAGAAATTACTGTTTGTGCATTTACAATATTCATTGATTTTTGCCATTGAAAAACGTCCAGAAATGATTGAAGCTACTGACTGAATGAAAGGAGCTGGCATCTCACTCTCTTTGAATCTTCTTTATCATGCTAAGAGGAGCAGGAAAAAGCAAAAAATTTCAGAATTGCACCTTGCAATGCGGAGAAATTACTGTTTGTGCATTTACAATATTCATTGATTTTTGCCATTGAAAAACATGTTATTCATATACCAGAAATGTTTGAAGCTACTGACTGAATGAAAGGAGCTGGCACCTCACTCTCTTTGAATCTTCTTTATCATGCTAAGAGGAGCGGGAAAAAGCAAAAAATTTCAGAATTGCACCTTGCAATGCGGAGAAATTACTGTTTGTGCATTTACAATATTCATTGATTTTTGCCATTGAAAAACGTCCAGAAATGATTGAAGGTACTGACTGAATGAAAGGAGCTGGCATCTCACTCTCTTTGAATCTTCTTTATCATGCTAAGAGGAGCAGGAAAAAGCAAAAAATTTCAGAATTGCACCTTGCAATGCGGAGAAATTACTGTTTGTGCATTTACAATATTCATTGGTTTTTGCCATTGAAAAACGTCCAGAAATGATTGAAGCTACTGACTGAATGAAAGGAGCTGGCATCTCACTCTCTTTGAATCTTCTTTATCATGCTAAGAGGAGCAGGAAAAAGCAAAAAATTTCAGAATTGCACCTTGCAATGCGGAGAAATTACAGTTTGTGCATTTACAATATTCATTGATTTTTGCCATTGAAAAACATCCAGAAATGATTGAAGCTACTGACTGAATGAAAGGAGCTGGCATCTCACTCTCTTTGAATCTTCTTTATCATGCTAAGAGGAGCAGGAAAAAGCAAAAAATTTCAGAATTGCACCTTGCAATGCGGAGAAATTACTGTTTGTGCATTTACAATATTCATTGATTTTTGCCATTGAAAAACATCATGTTATTCATATACCAGAAGTGTTTGAAGCTACTGACTGAATGAAAGGAGCTGGCATCTCACTCTCTTTGAATCTTCTTTATCATGCTAAGAGGAGCAGGAAAAAGCAAAAAATTTCAGAATTGCACCTTGCAATGTGGAGAAATTACTGTTTGTGCATTTACAATATTCATTGATTTTTACCATTGAAAAACGTCCAGAAATGATTGAAGCTACTGACTGAATGAAAGTAGCTGGCATCTCACTCTCTTTGAATCTTCTTTATCATGCTAAGAGGAGCAGGAAAAAGCAAAAAATTTCAGACTTGCACCTTGCAATGCGGAGAAATTACTGTTTGTGCATTTACAATATTCATTGATTTTTGCCATTGAAAAACATCATGTTATTCATATACCAGAAATGTTTGAAGCTACTGACTGAATGAAAGGAGCTGGCATCTCACTCTCTTTGAATCTTCTTTATCATGCTAAGAGGAGCAGGAAAAAGCAAAAAATTTCAGAATTGCACCTTGCAATGCGGAGAAATTACTGTTTGTGCATTTACAATATTCATTGATTTTTGCCATTGAAAAACATCCAGAAATGATTGAAGCTACTGACTGAATGAAAGGAGCTGGCATCTCACTCTCTTTGAATCTTCTTTATCATGCTAAGAGGAGCAGGAAAAAGCAAAAAATTTCAGAATTGCACCTTGCAATGCGGAGAAATTACTGTTTGTGCATTTACAATATTCATTGATTTTTGCCATTGAAAAACATCATGTTATTCATATACCAGAAATGTTTGAAGCTACTGACTGAATGAAAGGAGCTGACATCTCACTCTCTTTGAATCTTCTTTATCATGCTAAGAGGAGCAGGAAAAAGCAAAAAATTTCAGAATTGCACCTTGCAATGCGGAGAAATTACTGTTTGTGCATTTACAATATTCATTGATTTTTGCCATTGAAAAACATCCAGAAATGATTGAAGCTACTGACTGAATGAAAGGAGCTGGCATCTCACTCTCTTTGAATCTTCTTTATCATGCTAAGAGGAGCAGGAAAAAGCAAAAAATTTCAGAATTGCACCTTGCAATGCGGAGAAATTACTGTTTGTGCATTTACAATATTCATTGATTTTTGCCATTGAAAAACATCATGTTATTCATATACCAGAAATGTTTGAAGCTACTGACTGAATGAAAGGAGCTGGCATCTCACTCTCTTTGAATCTTCTTTATCATGCTAAGAGGAGCAGGAAAAAGCAAAAAATTTCAGAATTGCACCTTGCAATGCGGAGAAATTACTGTTTGTGCATTTACAATATTCATTGATTTTTACCATTGAAAAACGTCCAGAAATGATTGAAGCTACTGACTGAATGAAAGTAGCTGGCATCTCACTCTCTTTGAATCTTCTTTATCATGCTAAGAGGAGCAGGAAAAAGCAAAAAATTTCAGACTTGCACCTTGCAATGCGGAGAAATTACTGTTTGTGCATTTACAATATTCATTGATTTTTGCCATTGAAAAACATCATGTTATTCATATACCAGAAATGTTTGAAGCTACTGACTGAATGAAAGGAGCTGGCATCTCACTCTCTTTGAATCTTCTTTATCATGCTAAGAGGAGCAGGAAAAAGCAAAAAATTTCAGAATTGCACCTTGCAATGCGGAGAAATTACTGTTTGTGCATTTACAATATTCATTGATTTTTGCCATTGAAAAACATCATGTTATTCATATACCAGAAATGATTGAAGCTACTGACTGAATGAAAGGAGCTGGCATCTCACTCTCTTTGAATCTTCTTTATCATGCTAAGAGGAGCAGGAAAAAGCAAAAAATTTCAGAATTGCACCTTGCAATGCGGAGAAATTACTGTTTGTGCATTTACAATATTCATTGATTTTTGCAATTGAAAAACATGTTATTCATATACCAGAAATGTTTGAAGCTACTGACTGAATGAAAGGAGCTGGCACCTCACTCTCTTTGAATCTTCTTTATCATGCTAAGAGGAGCGGGAAAAAGCAAAAAATTTCAGAATTGCACCTTGCAATGCGGAGAAATTACTGTTTGTGCATTTATAATATTCAATGATTTTTGCCATTGAAAAACGTCCAGAAATGATTGAAGCTACTGACTGAACGAAAGGAGCTGGCATCTCACTCTCTTTGAATCTTCTTTATCATGCTAAGAGGAGCAGGAAAAAGCAAAAAATTTCAGAATTGCACCTTGCAATGCGGAGAAATTACTGTTTGTGCATTTACAATATTCATTGATTTTTGCCATTGAAAAACATGTTATTCATATACCAGAAATGTTTGAAGCTACTGACTGAATGAAAGGAGCTGGCACCTCACTCTCTTTGAATCTTCTTTATCATGCTAAGAGGAGCGGGAAAAAGCAAAAAATTTCAGAATTGCACCTTGCAATGCGGAGAAATTACTGTTTGTGCATTTACAATATTCATTGATTTTTGCCATTGAAAAACGTCCAGAAATGATTGAAGGTACTGACTGAATGAAAGGAGCTGGCATCTCACTCTCTTTGAATCTTCTTTATCATGCTAAGAGGAGCAGGAAAAAGCAAAAAATTTCAGAATTGCACCTTGCAATGCGGAGAAATTACTGTTTGTGCATTTACAATATTCATTGGTTTTTGCCATTGAAAAACGTCCAGAAATGATTGAAGCTACTGACTGAATGAAAGGAGCTGGCATCTCACTCTCTTTGAATCTTCTTTATCATGCTAAGAGGAGCAGGAAAAAGCAAAAAATTTCAGAATTGCACCTTGCAATGCGGAGAAATTACAGTTTGTGCATTTACAATATTCATTGATTTTTGCCATTGAAAAACATCCAGAAATGATTGAAGCTACTGACTGAATGAAAGGAGCTGGCATCTCACTCTCTTTGAATCTTCTTTATCATGCTAAGAGGAGCAGGAAAAAGCAAAAAATTTCAGAATTGCACCTTGCAATGCGGAGAAATTACTGTTTGTGCATTTACAATATTCATTGATTTTTGCCATTGAAAAACATCATGTTATTCATATACCAGAAGTGTTTGAAGCTACTGACTGAATGAAAGGAGCTGGCATCTCACTCTCTTTGAATCTTCTTTATCATGCTAAGAGGAGCAGGAAAAAGCAAAAAATTTCAGAATTGCACCTTGCAATGTGGAGAAATTACTGTTTGTGCATTTACAATATTCATTGATTTTTACCATTGAAAAACGTCCAGAAATGATTGAAGCTACTGACTGAATGAAAGTAGCTGGCATCTCACTCTCTTTGAATCTTCTTTATCATGCTAAGAGGAGCAGGAAAAAGCAAAAAATTTCAGACTTGCACCTTGCAATGCGGAGAAATTACTGTTTGTGCATTTACAATATTCATTGATTTTTGCCATTGAAAAACATCATGTTATTCATATACCAGAAATGTTTGAAGCTACTGACTGAATGAAAGGAGCTGGCATCTCACTCTCTTTGAATCTTCTTTATCATGCTAAGAGGAGCAGGAAAAAGCAAAAAATTTCAGAATTGCACCTTGCAATGCGGAGAAATTACTGTTTGTGCATTTACAATATTCATTGATTTTTGCCATTGAAAAACATCCAGAAATGATTGAAGCTACTGACTGAATGAAAGGAGCTGGCATCTCACTCTCTTTGAATCTTCTTTATCATGCTAAGAGGAGCAGGAAAAAGCAAAAAATTTCAGAATTGCACCTTGCAATGCGGAGAAATTACTGTTTGTGCATTTACAATATTCATTGATTTTTGCCATTGAAAAACATCATGTTATTCATATACCAGAAATGTTTGAAGCTACTGACTGAATGAAAGGAGCTGACATCTCACTCTCTTTGAATCTTCTTTATCATGCTAAGAGGAGCAGGAAAAAGCAAAAAATTTCAGAATTGCACCTTGCAATGCGGAGAAATTACTGTTTGTGCATTTACAATATTCATTGATTTTTGCCATTGAAAAACATCCAGAAATGATTGAAGCTACTGACTGAATGAAAGGAGCTGGCATCTCACTCTCTTTGAATCTTCTTTATCATGCTAAGAGGAGCAGGAAAAAGCAAAAAATTTCAGAATTGCACCTTGCAATGCGGAGAAATTACTGTTTGTGCATTTACAATATTCATTGATTTTTGCCATTGAAAAACATCATGTTATTCATATACCAGAAATGTTTGAAGCTACTGACTGAATGAAAGGAGCTGGCATCTCACTCTCTTTGAATCTTCTTTATCATGCTAAGAGGAGCAGGAAAAAGCAAAAAATTTCAGAATTGCACCTTGCAATGCGGAGAAATTACTGTTTGTGCATTTACAATATTCATTGATTTTTACCATTGAAAAACGTCCCGAAATGATTGAAGCTACTGACTGAATGAAAGTAGCTGGCATCTCACTCTCTTTGAATCTTCTTTATCATGCTAAGAGGAGCAGGAAAAAGCAAAAAATTTCAGACTTGCACCTTGCAATGCGGAGAAATTACTGTTTGTGCATTTACAATATTCATTGATTTTTGCCATTGAAAAACATCATGTTATTCATATACCAGAAATGTTTGAAGCTACTGACTGAATGAAAGGAGCTGGCATCTCACTCTCTTTGAATCTTCTTTATCATGCTAAGAGGAGCAGGAAAAAGCAAAAAATTTCAGAATTGCACCTTGCAATGCGGAGAAATTACTGTTTGTGCATTTACAATATTCATTGATTTTTGCCATTGAAAAACATCATGTTATTCATATACCAGAAATGATTGAAGCTACTGACTGAATGAAAGGAGCTGGCATCTCACTCTCTTTGAATCTTCTTTATCATGCTAAGAGGAGCAGGAAAAAGTAAAAAATTTCAGAATTGCACCTTGCAATGCGGAGAAATTACTGTTTGTGCATTTATAATATTCAATGATTTTTGCCATTGAAAAACGTCCAGAAATGATTGAAGCTACTGACTGAACGAAAGGAGCTGGCATCTCACTCTCTTTGAATCTTCTTTATCATGCTAAGAGGAGCAGGAAAAAGCAAAAAATTTCAGAATTGCACCTTGCAATGCGGAGAAATTACTGTTTGTGCATTTACAATATTCATTGATTTTTGCCATTGAAAAACATCCAGAAATGATTGAAGCTACTGACTGAATGAAAGGAGCTGGCATCTCACTCTCTTTGAATCTTCTTTATCATGCTAAGAGGAGCAGGAAAAAGCAAAAAATTTCAGAATTGCACCTTGCAATGCGGAGAAATTACTGTTTGTGCATTTACAATATTCATTGATTTTTGCCATTGAAAAACATCATGTTATTCATATACCAGAAATGTTTGAAGCTACTGACTGAATGAAAGGAGCTGACATCTCACTCTCTTTGAATCTTCTTTATCATGCTAAGAGGAGCAGGAAAAAGCAAAAAATTTCAGAATTGCACCTTGCAATGCGGAGAAATTACTGTTTGTGCATTTACAATATTCATTGATTTTTGCCATTGAAAAACGTCCAGAAATGATTGAAGCTACTGACTGAATGAAAGGAGCTGGCATCTCACTCTCTTTGAATCTTCTTTATCATGCTAAGAGGAGCAGGAAAAAGCAAAAAATTTCAGAATTGCACCTTGCAATGCGGAGAAATTACTGTTTGTGCATTTACAATATTCATTGATTTTTGCCATTGAAAAACATGTTATTCATATACCAGAAATGTTTGAAGCTACTGACTGAATGAAAGGAGCTGGCACCTCACTCTCTTTGAATCTTCTTTATCATGCTAAGAGGAGCGGGAAAAAGCAAAAAATTTCAGAATTGCACCTTGCAATGCGGAGAAATTACTGTTTGTGCATTTATAATATTCAATGATTTTTGCCATTGAAAAACGTCCAGAAATGATTGAAGCTACTGACTGAACGAAAGGAGCTGGCATCTCACTCTCTTTGAATCTTCTTTATCATGCTAAGAGGAGCAGGAAAAAGCAAAAAATTTCAGAATTGCACCTTGCAATGCGGAGAAATTACTGTTTGTGCATTTACAATATTCATTGATTTTTGCCATTGAAAAACATCCAGAAATGATTGAAGCTACTGACTGAATGAAAGGAGCTGGCATCTCACTCTCTTTGAATCTTCTTTATCATGCTAAGAGGAGGAGGAAAAAGCAAAAAATTTCAGAATTGCACCTTGCAATGCGGAGAAATTACTGTTTGTGCATTTACAATATTCATTGATTTTTGCCATTGAAAAACATCATGTTATTCATATACCAGAAATGTTTGAAGCTACTGACTGAATGAAAGGAGCTGACATCTCACTCTCTTTGAATCTTCTTTACCATGCTAAGAGGAGCAGGAAAAAGCAAAAAATTTCAGAATTGCACCTTGCAATGCGGAGAAATTACTGTTTGTGCATTTACAATATTCATTGATTTTTGCCATTGAAAAACGTCCAGAAATGATTGAAGCTACTGACTGAATGAAAGGAGCTGGCATCTCACTCTCTTTGAATCTTCTTTATCATGCTAAGAGGAGCAGGAAAAAGCAAAAAATTTCAGAATTGCACCTTGCAATGCAGAGAAATTACTGTTTGTGCATTTACAATATTCATTGATTTTTGCCATTGAAAAACATGTTATTCATATACCAGAAATGTTTGAAGCTACTGACTGAATGAAAGGAGCTGGCACCTCACTCTCTTTGAATCTTCTTTATCATGCTAAGAGGAGCGGGAAAAAGCAAAAAATTTCAGAATTGCACCTTGCAATGCGGAGAAATTACTGTTTGTGCATTTATAATATTCAATGATTTTTGCCATTGAAAAACGTCCAGAAATGATTGAAGCTACTGACTGAACGAAAGGAGCTGGCATCTCACTCTCTTTGAATCTTCTTTATCATGCTAAGAGGAGCAGGAAAAAGCAAAAAATTTCAGAATTGCACCTTGCAATGCGGAGAAATTACTGTTTGTGCATTTACAATATTCATTGATTTTTGCCATTGAAAAACATCCAGAAATGATTGAAGCTACTGACTGAATGAAAGGAGCTGGCATCTCACTCTCTTTGAATCTTCTTTATCATGCTAAGAGGAGCAGGAAAAAGCAAAAAATTTCAGAATTGCACCTTGCAATGCGGAGAAATTACTGTTTGTGCATTTACAATATTCATTGATTTTTGCCATTGAAAAACATCATGTTATTCATATACCAGAAATGTTTGAAGCTACTGACTGAATGAAAGGAGCTGACATCTCACTCTCTTTGAATCTTCTTTACCATGCTAAGAGGAGCAGGAAAAAGCAAAAAATTTCAGAATTGCACCTTGCAATGCGGAGAAATTACTGTTTGTGCATTTACAATATTCATTGATTTTTGCCATTGAAAAACGTCCAGAAATGATTGAAGCTACTGACTGAATGAAAGGAGCTGGCATCTCACTCTCTTTGAATCTTCTTTATCATGCTAAGAGGAGCAGGAAAAAGCAAAAAATTTCAGAATTGCACCTTGCAATGCAGAGAAATTACTGTTTGTGCATTTACAATATTCATTGATTTTTGCCATTGAAAAACATGTTATTCATATACCAGAAATGTTTGAAGCTACTGACTGAATGAAAGGAGCTGGCACCTCACTCTCTTTGAATCTTCTTTATCATGCTAAGAGGAGCGGGAAAAAGCAAAAAATTTCAGAATTGCACCTTGCAATGCGGAGAAATTACTGTTTGTGCATTTACAATATTCATTGATTTTTGCCATTGAAAAACGTCCAGAAATGATTGAAGGTACTGACTGAATGAAAGGAGCTGGCATCTCACTCTCTTTGAATCTTCTTTATCATGCTAAGAGGAGGAGGAAAAAGCAAAAAATTTCAGAATTGCACCTTGCAATGCGGAGAAATTACTGTTTGTGCATTTACAATATTCATTGATTTTTGCCATTGAAAAACATCATGTTATTCATATACCAGAAATGTTTGAAGCTACTGACTGAATGAAAGGAGCTGACATCTCACTCTCTTTGAATCTTCTTTACCATGCTAAGAGGAGCAGGAAAAAGCAAAAAATTTCAGAATTGCACCTTGCAATGCGGAGAAATTACTGTTTGTGCATTTACAATATTCATTGATTTTTGCCATTGAAAAACGTCCAGAAATGATTGAAGCTACTGACTGAATGAAAGGAGCTGGCATCTCACTCTCTTTGAATCTTCTTTATCATGCTAAGAGGAGCAGGAAAAAGCAAAAAATTTCAGAATTGCACCTTGCAATGCAGAGAAATTACTGTTTGTGCATTTACAATATTCATTGATTTTTGCCATTGAAAAACATGTTATTCATATACCAGAAATGTTTGAAGCTACTGACTGAATGAAAGGAGCTGGCACCTCACTCTCTTTGAATCTTCTTTATCATGCTAAGAGGAGCGGGAAAAAGCAAAAAATTTCAGAATTGCACCTTGCAATGCGGAGAAATTACTGTTTGTGCATTTATAATATTCAATGATTTTTGCCATTGAAAAACGTCCAGAAATGATTGAAGCTACTGACTGAACGAAAGGAGCTGGCATCTCACTCTCTTTGAATCTTCTTTATCATGCTAAGAGGAGCAGGAAAAAGCAAAAAATTTCAGAATTGCACCTTGCAATGCGGAGAAATTACTGTTTGTGCATTTACAATATTCATTGATTTTTGCCATTGAAAAACATCCAGAAATGATTGAAGCTACTGACTGAATGAAAGGAGCTGGCATCTCACTCTCTTTGAATCTTCTTTATCATGCTAAGAGGAGCAGGAAAAAGCAAAAAATTTCAGAATTGCACCTTGCAATGCGGAGAAATTACTGTTTGTGCATTTACAATATTCATTGATTTTTGCCATTGAAAAACATCATGTTATTCATATACCAGAAATGTTTGAAGCTACTGACTGAATGAAAGGAGCTGACATCTCACTCTCTTTGAATCTTCTTTACCATGCTAAGAGGAGCAGGAAAAAGCAAAAAATTTCAGAATTGCACCTTGCAATGCGGAGAAATTACTGTTTGTGCATTTACAATATTCATTGATTTTTGCCATTGAAAAACGTCCAGAAATGATTGAAGCTACTGACTGAATGAAAGGAGCTGGCATCTCACTCTCTTTGAATCTTCTTTATCATGCTAAGAGGAGCAGGAAAAAGCAAAAAATTTCAGAATTGCACCTTGCAATGCAGAGAAATTACTGTTTGTGCATTTACAATATTCATTGATTTTTGCCATTGAAAAACATGTTATTCATATACCAGAAATGTTTGAAGCTACTGACTGAATGAAAGGAGCTGGCACCTCACTCTCTTTGAATCTTCTTTATCATGCTAAGAGGAGCGGGAAAAAGCAAAAAATTTCAGAATTGCACCTTGCAATGCGGAGAAATTACTGTTTGTGCATTTACAATATTCATTGATTTTTGCCATTGAAAAACGTCCAGAAATGATTGAAGGTACTGACTGAATGAAAGGAGCTGGCATCTCACTCTCTTTGAATCTTCTTTATCATGCTAAGAGGAGCAGGAAAAAGCAAAAAATTTCAGAATTGCACCTTGCAATGCGGAGAAATTACTGTTTGTGCATTTACAATATTCATTGGTTTTTGCCATTGAAAAACGTCCAGAAATGATTGAAGCTACTGACTGAATGAAAGGAGCTGGCATCTCACTCTCTTTGAATCTTCTTTATCATGCTAAGAGGAGCAGGAAAAAGCAAAAAATTTCAGAATTGCACCTTGCAATGCGGAGAAATTACAGTTTGTGCATTTACAATATTCATTGATTTTTGCCATTGAAAAACATCCAGAAATGATTGAAGCTACTGACTGAATGAAAGGAGCTGGCATCTCACTCTCTTTGAATCTTCTTTATCATGCTAAGAGGAGCAGGAAAAAGCAAAAAATTTCAGAATTGCACCTTGCAATGCGGAGAAATTACTGTTTGTGCATTTACAATATTCATTGATTTTTGCCATTGAAAAACATCATGTTATTCATATACCAGAAGTGTTTGAAGCTACTGACTGAATGAAAGGAGCTGGCATTTCACTCTCTTTGAATCTTCTTTATCATGCTAAGAGGAGCAGGAAAAAGCAAAAAATTTCAGAATTGCACCTTGCAATGTGGAGAAATTACTGTTTGTGCATTTACAATATTCATTGATTTTTACCATTGAAAAACGTCCAGAAATGATTGAAGCTACTGACTGAATGAAAGTAGCTGGCATCTCACTCTCTTTGAATCTTCTTTATCATGCTAAGAGGAGCAGGAAAAAAGCAAAAAATTTCAGACTTGCACCTTGCAATGCGGAGAAATTACTGTTTGTGCATTTACAATATTCATTGATTTTTGCCATTGAAAAACATCATGTTATTCATATACCAGAAATGTTTGAAGCTACTGACTGAATGAAAGGAGCTGGCATCTCACTCTCTTTGAATCTTCTTTATCATGCTAAGAGGAGCAGGAAAAAGCAAAAAATTTCAGAATTGCACCTTGCAATGCGGAGAAATTACTGTTTGTGCATTTACAATATTCATTGATTTTTGCCATTGAAAAACATCCAGAAATGATTGAAGCTACTGACTGAATGAAAGGAGCTGGCATCTCACTCTCTTTGAATCTTCTTTATCATGCTAAGAGGAGCAGGAAAAAGCAAAAAATTTCAGAATTGCACCTTGCAATGCGGAGAAATTACTGTTTGTGCATTTACAATATTCATTGATTTTTACCATTGAAAAACGTCCAGAAATGATTGAAGCTACTGACTGAATGAAAGTAGCTGGCATCTCACTCTCTTTGAATCTTCTTTATCATGCTAAGAGGAGCAGGAAAAAGCAAAAAATTTCAGACTTGCACCTTGCAATGCGGAGAAATTACTGTTTGTGCATTTACAATATTCATTGATTTTTGCCATTGAAAAACATCATGTTATTCATATACCAGAAATGTTTGAAGCTACTGACTGAATGAAAGGAGCTGGCATCTCACTCTCTTTGAATCTTCTTTATCATGCTAAGAGGAGCAGGAAAAAGCAAAAAATTTCAGAATTGCACCTTGCAATGCGGAGAAATTACTGTTTGTGCATTTACAATATTCATTGATTTTTGCCATTGAAAAACATCATGTTATTCATATACCAGAAATGATTGAAGCTACTGACTGAATGAAAGGAGCTGGCATCTCACTCTCTTTGAATCTTCTTTATCATGCTAAGAGGAGCAGGAAAAAGTAAAAAATTTCAGAATTGCACCTTGCAATGCGGAGAAATTACTGTTTGTGCATTTATAATATTCAATGATTTTTGCCATTGAAAAACGTCCAGAAATGATTGAAGCTACTGACTGAACGAAAGGAGCTGGCATCTCACTCTCTTTGAATCTTCTTTATCATGCTAAGAGGAGCAGGAAAAAGCAAAAAATTTCAGAATTGCACCTTGCAATGCGGAGAAATTACTGTTTGTGCATTTACAATATTCATTGATTTTTGCCATTGAAAAACATCCAGAAATGATTGAAGCTACTGACTGAATGAAAGGAGCTGGCATCTCACTCTCTTTGAATCTTCTTTATCATGCTAAGAGGAGCAGGAAAAAGCAAAAAATTTCAGAATTGCACCTTGCAATGCGGAGAAATTACTGTTTGTGCATTTACAATATTCATTGATTTTTGCCATTGAAAAACATCATGTTATTCATATACCAGAAATGTTTGAAGCTACTGACTGAATGAAAGGAGCTGACATCTCACTCTCTTTGAATCTTCTTTATCATGCTAAGAGGAGCAGGAAAAAGCAAAAAATTTCAGAATTGCACCTTGCAATGCGGAGAAATTACTGTTTGTGCATTTACAATATTCATTGATTTTTGCCATTGAAAAACGTCCAGAAATGATTGAAGCTACTGACTGAATGAAAGGAGCTGGCATCTCACTCTCTTTGAATCTTCTTTATCATGCTAAGAGGAGCAGGAAAAAGCAAAAAATTTCAGAATTGCACCTTGCAATGCGGAGAAATTACTGTTTGTGCATTTACAATATTCATTGATTTTTGCCATTGAAAAACATGTTATTCATATACCAGAAATGTTTGAAGCTACTGACTGAATGAAAGGAGCTGGCACCTCACTCTCTTTGAATCTTCTTTATCATGCTAAGAGGAGCGGGAAAAAGCAAAAAATTTCAGAATTGCACCTTGCAATGCGGAGAAATTACTGTTTGTGCATTTATAATATTCAATGATTTTTGCCATTGAAAAACGTCCAGAAATGATTGAAGCTACTGACTGAACGAAAGGAGCTGGCATCTCACTCTCTTTGAATCTTCTTTATCATGCTAAGAGGAGCAGGAAAAAGCAAAAAATTTCAGAATTGCACCTTGCAATGCGGAGAAATTACTGTTTGTGCATTTACAATATTCATTGATTTTTGCCATTGAAAAACATCCAGAAATGATTGAAGCTACTGACTGAATGAAAGGAGCTGGCATCTCACTCTCTTTGAATCTTCTTTATCATGCTAAGAGGAGCAGGAAAAAGCAAAAAATTTCAGAATTGCACCTTGCAATGCGGAGAAATTACTGTTTGTGCATTTACAATATTCATTGATTTTTGCCATTGAAAAACATCATGTTATTCATATACCAGAAATGTTTGAAGCTACTGACTGAATGAAAGGAGCTGACATCTCACTCTCTTTGAATCTTCTTTACCATGCTAAGAGGAGCAGGAAAAAGCAAAAAATTTCAGAATTGCACCTTGCAATGCGGAGAAATTACTGTTTGTGCATTTACAATATTCATTGATTTTTGCCATTGAAAAACGTCCAGAAATGATTGAAGCTACTGACTGAATGAAAGGAGCTGGCATCTCACTCTCTTTGAATCTTCTTTATCATGCTAAGAGGAGCAGGAAAAAGCAAAAAATTTCAGAATTGCACCTTGCAATGCGGAGAAATTACTGTTTGTGCATTTACAATATTCATTGATTTTTGCCATTGAAAAACATGTTATTCATATACCAGAAATGTTTGAAGCTACTGACTGAATGAAAGGAGCTGGCACCTCACTCTCTTTGAATCTTCTTTATCATGCTAAGAGGAGCGGGAAAAAGCAAAAAAATTCAGAATTGCACCTTGCAATGCGGAGAAATTACTGTTTGTGCATTTACAATATTCATTGATTTTTGCCATTGAAAAACGTCCAGAAATGATTGAAGGTACTGACTGAATGATAGGAGCTGGCATCTCACTCTCTTTGAATCTTCTTTATCATGCTAAGAGGAGCAGGAAAAAGCAAAAAATTTCAGAATTGCACCTTGCAATGCGGAGAAATTACTGTTTGTGCATTTACAATATTCATTGGTTTTTGCCATTGAAAAACGTCCAGAAATGATTGAAGCTACTGACTGAATGAAAGGAGCTGGCATCTCACTCTCATTGAATCTTCTTTATCATGCTAAGAGGAGCAGGAAAAAGCAAAAAATTTCAGAATTGCACCTTGCAATGCGGAGAAATTACAGTTTGTGCATTTACAATATTCATTGATTTTTGCCATTGAAAAACATCCAGAAATGATTGAAGCTACTGACTGAATGAAAGGAGCTGGCATCTCACTCTCTTTGAATCTTCTTTATCATGCTAAGAGGAGCAGGAAAAAGCAAAAAATTTCAGAATTGCACCTTGCAATGCGGAGAAATTACTGTTTGTGCATTTACAATATTCATTGATTTTTGCCATTGAAAAACATCATGTTATTCATATACCAGAAGTGTTTGAAGCTACTGACTGAATGAAAGGAGCTGGCATCTCACTCTCTTTGAATCTTCTTTATCATGCTAAGAGGAGCAGGAAAAAGCAAAAAATTTCAGAATTGCACCTTGCAATGTGGAGAAATTACTGTTTGTGCATTTACAATATTCATTGATTTTTACCATTGAAAAACGTCCAGAAATGATTGAAGCTACTGACTGAATGAAAGTATCTGGCATCTCACTCTCTTTGAATCTTCTTTATCATGCTAAGAGGAGCAGGAAAAAAGCAAAAAATTTCAGACTTGCACCTTGCAATGCGGAGAAATTACTGTTTGTGCATTTACAATATTCATTGATTTTTGCCATTGAAAAACATCATGTTATTCATATACCAGAAATGTTTGAAGCTACTGACTGAATGAAAGGAGCTGGCATCTCACTCTCTTTGAATCTTCTTTATCATGCTAAGAGGAGCAGGAAAAAGCAAAAAATTTCAGAATTGCACCTTGCAATGCGGAGAAATTACTGTTTGTGCATTTACAATATTCATTGATTTTTGCCATTGAAAAACATCCAGAAATGATTGAAGCTACTGACTGAATGAAAGGAGCTGGCATCTCACTCTCTTTGAATCTTCTTTATCATGCTAAGAGGAGCAGGAAAAAGCAAAAAATTTCAGAATTGCACCTTGCAATGCGGAGAAATTACTGTTTGTGCATTTACAATATTCATTGATTTTTGCCATTGAAAAACATCATGTTATTCATATACCAGAAATGTTTGAAGCTACTGACTGAATGAAAGGAGCTGACATCTCACTCTCTTTGAATCTTCTTTATCATGCTAAGAGGAGCAGGAAAAAGCAAAAAATTTCAGAATTGCAACTTGCAATGCGGAGAAATTACTGTTTGTGCATTTACAATATTCATTGATTTTTGCCATTGAAAAACATCCAGAAATGATTGAAGCTACTGACTGAATGAAAGGAGCTGGCATCTCACTCTCTTTGAATCTTCTTTATCATGCTAAGAGGAGCAGGAAAAAGCAAAAAATTTCAGAATTGCACCTTGCAATGCGGAGAAATTACTGTTTGTGCATTTACAATATTCATTGATTTTTGCCATTGAAAAACATCATGTTATTCATATACCAGAAATGTTTGAAGCTACTGACTGAATGAAAGGAGCTGGCATCTCACTCTCTTTGAATCTTCTTTATCATGCTAAGAGGAGCAGGAAAAAGCAAAAAATTTCAGAATTGCACCTTGCAATGCGGAGAAATTACTGTTTGTGCATTTACAATATTCATTGATTTTTGCCATTGAAAAACATCATGTTATTCATATACCAGAAATGTTTGAAGCTACTGACTGAATGAAAGGAGCTGGCATCTCACTCTCTTTGAATCTTCTTTATCATGCTAAGAGGAGCAGGAAAAAGCAAAAAATTTCAGAATTGCACCTTGCAATGTGGAGAAATTACTGTTTGTGCATTTACAATATTCATTGATTTTTACCATTGAAAAACGTCCAGAAATGATTGAAGCTACTGACTGAATGAAAGTAACTGGCATCTCACTCTCTTTGAATCTTCTTTATCATGCTAAGAGGAGCAGGAAAAAGCAAAAAATTTCAGACTTGCACCTTGCAATGCGGAGAAATTACTGTTTGTGCATTTACAATATTCATTGATTTTTGCCATTGAAAAACATGTTATTCATATACCAGAAATGTTTGAAGCTACTGACTGAATGAAAGGAGCTGGCATCTCACTCTCTTTGAATCTTCTTTATCATGCTAAGAGGAGCAGGAAAAAGCAAAAAATTTCAGAATTGCACCTTGCAATGCGGAGAAATTACTGTTTGTGCATTTACAATATTCATTGATTTTTGCCATTGAAAAACGTCCAGAAATGATTGAAGCTACTGACTGAATGAAAGGAGCTGGCATCTCACTCTCTTGGAATCTTCTTTATCATGCTAAGAGGAGCAGGAAAAAGCAAAAAATTTCAGAATTGCACCTTGCAATGCGGAGAAATTACTGTTTGTGCATTTACAATATTCATTGATTTTTGCCATTGAAAAACGTCCAGAAATGATTGAAGCTACTGACTTAATGAAAGGAGCTGGCATCTCACTCTCTTTGAATCTTTATCATGCTAAGAGGAGCAGGAAAAATCAAAAAATTTCAGAATTGCACCTTGCAATGCGGAGAAATTACTGTTTGTGCATTTACAATATTCATTGATTTTTGCCATTGAAAAACATGTTATTCATATACCAGAAATGTTTGAAGCTACTGACTGAATGAAAGGAGCTGGCACCTCACTCTCTTTGAATCTTCTTTATCATGCTAAGAGGAGCGGGAAAAAGCAAAAAATTTCAGAATTGCACCTTGCAATGCGGAGAAATTACTGTTTGTGCATTTACAATATTCATTGATTTTTGCCATTGAAAAACGTCCAGAAATGATTGAAGGTACTGACTGAATGAAAGGAGCTGGCATCTCACTCTCTTTGAATCTTCTTTATGATGCTAAGAGGAGCAGGAAAAAGCAAAAAATTTCAGAATTGCACCTTGCAATGCGGAGAAATTACTGTTTGTGCATTTACAATATTCATTGATTTTTGCCACTGAAAAACGTCCAGAAATGATTGAAGCTACTGACTGAATGAAAGGAGCTGGCATCTCACTCTCTTTGAATCTTCTTTATCATGCTAAGAGGAGCAGGAAAAAGCAAAAAATTTCAGAATTGCACCTTGCAATGCGGAGAAATTACAGTTTGTGCATTTACAATATTCATTGATTTTTGCCATTGAAAAACATCCAGAAATGATTGAAGCTACTGACTGAATGAAAGGAGCTGGCATCTCACTCTCTTTGAATCTTCTTTATCATGCTAAGAGGAGCAGGAAAAAGCAAAAAATTTCAGAATTGCACCTTGCAATGCGGAGAAATTACTGTTTGTGCATTTACAATATTCATTGATTTTTGCCATTGAAAAACATCATGTTATTCATATACCAGAAATGTTTGAAGCTACTGACTGAATGAAAGGAGCTGGCATCTCACTCTCTTTGAATCTTCTTTATCATGCTAAGAGGAGCAGGAAAAAGCAAAAAATTTCAGAATTGCACCTTGCAATGTGGAGAAATTACTGTTTGTGCATTTACAATATTCATTGATTTTTACCATTGAAAAACGTCCAGAAATGATTGAAGCTACTGACTGAATGAAAGTAGCTGGCATCTCACTCTCTTTGAATCTTCTTTATCATGCTAAGAGGAGCAGGAAAAAGCAAAAAATTTCAGACTTGCACCTTGCAATGCGGAGAAATTACTGTTTGTGCATTTACAATATTCATTGATTTTTGCCATTGAAAAACATCATGTTATTCATATACCAGAAATGTTTGAAGCTACTGACTGAATGAAAGGAGCTGGCATCTCACTCTCTTTGAATCTTCTTTATCATGCTAAGAGGAGCAGGAAAAAGCAAAAAATTTCAGAATTGCACCTTGCAATGCGGAGAAATTACTGTTTGTGCATTTACAATATTCATTGATTTTTGCCATTGAAAAACATCATGTTATTCATATACCAGAAATGTTTGAAGCTACTGACTGAATGAAAAGAGCTGGCATCTCACTCTCTTTGAATCTTCTTTATCATGCTAAGAGGAGCAGGAAAAAGCAAAAAATTTCAGAATTGCACCTTGCAATGCGGAGAAATTACTGTTTGTGCTTTTACAATATTCATTGATTTTTGCCATTGAAAAACGTCCAGAAATGATTGAAGCTACTGACTGAATGAAAGGAGCTGGCATCTCACTCTCTTTGAATCTTCTTTATCATGCTAAGAGGAGCAGGAAAAAGCAAAAAATTTCAGAATTGCACCTTGCAATGCGGAGAAATTACTGTTTGTGCATTTACAATATTCATTGATTTTTGCCATTGAAAAACATGTTATTCATATACCAGAAATGTTTGAAGCTACTGACTGAATGAAAGGAGCTGGCACCTCACTCTCTTTGAATCTTCTTTATCATGCTAAGAGGAGCGGGAAAAAGCAAAAAATTTCAGAATTGCACCTTGCAATGCGGAGAAATTACTGTTTGTGCATTTACAATATTCATTGATTTTTGCCATTGAAAAACATCATGTTATTCATATACCAGAAATGTTTGAAGCTACTGACTGAATGAAAGGAGCTGACATCTCACTCTCTTTGAATCTTCTTTACCATGCTAAGAGGAGCAGGAAAAAGCAAAAAATTTCAGAATTGCACCTTGCAATGCGGAGAAATTACTGTTTGTGCATTTACAATATTCATTGATTTTTGCCATTGAAAAACGTCCAGAAATGATTGAAGCTACTGACTGAATGAAAGGAGCTGGCATCTCACTCTCTTTGAATCTTCTTTATCATGCTAAGAGGAGCAGGAAAAAGCAAAAAATTTCAGAATTGCACCTTGCAATGCGGAGAAATTACTGTTTGTGCATTTACAATATTCATTGATTTTTGCCATTGAAAAACATGTTATTCATATACCAGAAATGTTTGAAGCTACTGACTGAATGAAAGGAGCTGGCACCTCACTCTCTTTGAATCTTCTTTATCATGCTAAGAGGAGCGGGAAAAAGCAAAAAAATTCAGAATTGCACCTTGCAATGCGGAGAAATTACTGTTTGTGCATTTACAATATTCATTGATTTTTGCCATTGAAAAACGTCCAGAAATGATTGAAGGTACTGACTGAATGAAAGGAGCTGGCATCTCACTCTCTTTGAATCTTCTTTATCATGCTAAGAGGAGCAGGAAAAAGCAAAAAATTTCAGAATTGCACCTTGCAATGCGGAGAAATTACTGTTTGTGCATTTACAATATTCATTGGTTTTTGCCATTGAAAAACGTCCAGAAATGATTGAAGCTACTGACTGAATGAAAGGAGCTGGCATCTCACTCTCTTTGAATCTTCTTTATCATGCTAAGAGGAGCAGGAAAAAGCAAAAAATTTCAGAATTGCACCTTGCAATGCGGAGAAATTACAGTTTGTGCATTTACAATATTCATTGATTTTTGCCATTGAAAAACATCCAGAAATGATTGAAGCTACTGACTGAATGAAAGGAGCTGGCATCTCACTCTCTTTGAATCTTCTTTATCATGCTAAGAGGAGCAGGAAAAAGCAAAAAATTTCAGAATTGCACCTTGCAATGCGGAGAAATTACTGTTTGTGCATTTACAATATTCATTGATTTTTGCCATTGAAAAACATCATGTTATTCATATACCAGAAGTGTTTGAAGCTACTGACTGAATGAAAGGAGCTGGCATCTCACTCTCTTTGAATCTTCTTTATCATGCTAAGAGGAGCAGGAAAAAGCAAAAAATTTCAGAATTGCACCTTGCAATGTGGAGAAATTACTGTTTGTGCATTTACAATATTCATTGATTTTTACCATTGAAAAACGTCCAGAAATGATTGAAGCTACTGACTGAATGAAAGTAGCTGGCATCTCACTCTCTTTGAATCTTCTTTATCATGCTAAGAGGAGCAGGAAAAAAGCAAAAAATTTCAGACTTGCACCTTGCAATGCGGAGAAATTACTGTTTGTGCATTTACAATATTCATTGATTTTTGCCATTGAAAAACATCATGTTATTCATATACCAGAAATGTTTGAAGCTACTGACTGAATGAAAGGAGCTGGCATCTCACTCTCTTTGAATCTTCTTTATCATGCTAAGAGGAGCAGGAAAAAGCAAAAAATTTCAGAATTGCACCTTGCAATGCGGAGAAATTACTGTTTGTGCATTTACAATATTCATTGATTTTTGCCATTGAAAAACATCCAGAAATGATTGAAGCTACTGACTGAATGAAAGGAGCTGGCATCTCACTCTCTTTAAATCTTCTTTATCATGCTAAGAGGAGCAGGAAAAAGCAAAAAATTTCAGAATTGCACCTTGCAATGCGGAGAAATTACTGTTTGTGCATTTACAATATTCATTGATTTTTGCCATTGAAAAACATCATGTTATTCATATACCAGAAATGTTTGAAGCTACTGACTGAATGAAAGGAGCTGACATCTCACTCTCTTTGAATCTTCTTTATCATGCTAAGAGGAGCAGGAAAAAGCAAAAAATTTCAGAATTGCAACTTGCAATGCGGAGAAATTACTGTTTGTGCATTTACAATATTCATTGATTTTTGCCATTGAAAAACATCCAGAAATGATTGAAGCTACTGACTGAATGAAAGGAGCTGGCATCTCACTCTCTTTGAATCTTCTTTATCATGCTAAGAGGAGCAGGAAAAAGCAAAAAATTTCAGAATTGCACCTTGCAATGCGGAGAAATTACTGTTTGTGCATTTACAATATTCATTGATTTTTGCCATTGAAAAACATCATGTTATTCATATACCAGAAATGTTTGAAGCTACTGACTGAATGAAAGGAGCTGGCATCTCACTCTCTTTGAATCTTCTTTATCATGCTAAGAGGAGCAGGAAAAAGCAAAAAATTTCAGAATTGCACCTTGCAATGCGGAGAAATTACTGTTTGTGCATTTACAATATTCATTGATTTTTGCCATTGAAAAACATCATGTTATTCATATACCAGAAATGTTTGAAGCTACTGACTGAATGAAAGGAGCTGGCATCTCACTCTCTTTGAATCTTCTTTATCATGCTAAGAGGAGCAGGAAAAAGCAAAAAATTTCAGAATTGCACCTTGCAATGTGGAGAAATTACTGTTTGTGCATTTACAATATTCATTGATTTTTACCATTGAAAAACGTCCAGAAATGATTGAAGCTACTGACTGAATGAAAGGAGCTGGCATCTCACTCTCTTTGAATCTTCTTTATCATGCTAAGAGGAGCAGGAAAAAGCAAAAAATTTCAGACTTGCACCTTGCAATGCGGAGAAATTACTGTTTGTGCATTTACAATATTCATTGATTTTTGCCATTGAAAAACATGTTATTCATATACCAGAAATGTTTGAAGCTACTGACTGAATGAAAGGAGCTGGCATCTCACTCTCTTTGAATCTTCTTTATCATGCTAAGAGGAGCAGGAAAAAGCAAAAAATTTCAGAATTGCACCTTGCAATGCGGAGAAATTACTGTTTGTGCATTTACAATATTCATTGATTTTTGCCATTGAAAAACGTCCAGAAATGATTGAAGCTACTGACTGAATGAAAGGAGCTGGCATCTCACTCTCTTGGAATCTTCTTTATCATGCTAAGAGGAGCAGGAAAAAGCAAAAAATTTCAGAATTGCACCTTGCAATGCGGAGAAATTACTGTTTGTGCATTTACAATATTCATTGATTTTTGCCATTGAAAAACGTCCAGAAATGATTGAAGCTACTGACTGAATGAAAGGAGCTGGCATCTCACTCTCTTTGAATCTTTATCATGCTAAGAGGAGCAGGAAAAATCAAAAAATTTCAGAATTGCACCTTGCAATGCGGAGAAATTACTGTTTGTGCATTTACAATATTCATTGATTTTTGCCATTGAAAAACATGTTATTCATATACCAGAAATGTTCGAAGCTACTGACTGAATGAAAGGAGCTGGCACCTCACTCTCTTTGAATCTTCTTTATCATGCTAAGAGGAGCGGGAAAAAGCAAAAAATTTCAGAATTGCACCTTGCAATGCGGAGAAATTACTGTTTGTGCATTTACAATATTCATTGATTTTTGCCATTGAAAAACGTCCAGAAATGATTGAAGGTACTGACTGAATGAAAGGAGCTGGCATCTCACTCTCTTTGAATCTTCTTTATGATGCTAAGAGGAGCAGGAAAAAGCAAAAAATTTCAGAATTGCACCTTGCAATGCGGAGAAATTACTGTTTGTGCATTTACAATATTCATTGATTTTTGCCACTGAAAAACGTCCAGAAATGATTGAAGCTACTGACTGAATGAAAGGAGCTGGCATCTCACTCTCTTTGAATCTTCTTTATCATGCTAAGAGGAGCAGGAAAAAGCAAAAAATTTCAGAATTGCACCTTGCAATGCGGAGAAATTACAGTTTGTGCATTTACAATATTCATTGATTTTTGCCATTGAAAAACATCCAGAAATGATTGAAGCTACTGACTGAATGAAAGGAGCTGGCATCTCACTCTCTTTGAATCTTCTTTATCATGCTAAGAGGAGCAGGAAAAAGCAAAAAATTTCAGAATTGCACCTTGCAATGCGGAGAAATTACTGTTTGTGCATTTACAATATTCATTGATTTTTGCCATTGAAAAACATCATGTTATTCATATACCAGAAATGTTTGAAGCTACTGACTGAATGAAAGGAGCTGGCATCTCACTCTCTTTGAATCTTCTTTATCATGCTAAGAGGAGCAGGAAAAAGCAAAAAATTTCAGAATTGCACCTTGCAATGTGGAGAAATTACTGTTTGTGCATTTACAATATTCATTGATTTTTACCATTGAAAAACGTCCAGAAATGATGGAAGCTACTGACTGAATGAAAGTAGCTGGCATCTCACTCTCTTTGAATCTTCTTTATCATGCTAAGAGGAGCAGGAAAAAGCAAAAAATTTCAGACTTGCACCTTGCAATGCGGAGAAATTACTGTTTGTGCATTTACAATATTCATTGATTTTTGCCATTGAAAAACATCATGTTATTCATATACCAGAAATGTTTGAAGCTACTGACTGAATGAAAGGAGCTGGCATCTCACTCTCTTTGAATCTTCTTTATCATGCTAAGAGGAGCAGGAAAAAGCAAAAAATTTCAGAATTGCACCTTGCAATGCGGAGAAATTACTGTTTGTGCATTTACAATATTCATTGATTTTTGCCATTGAAAAACATCATGTTATTCATATACCAGAAATGTTTGAAGCTACTGACTGAATGAAAGGAGCTGGCATCTCACTCTCTTTGAATCTTCTTTATCATGCTAAGAGGAGCAGGAAAAAGCAAAAAATTTCAGAATTGCACCTTGCAATGCGGAGAAATTACTGTTTGTGCTTTTACAATATTCATTGATTTTTGCCATTGAAAAACGTCCAGAAATGATTGAAGCTACTGACTGAATGAAAGGAGCTGGCATCTCACTCTCTTTGAATCTTCTTTATCATGCTAAGAGGAGCAGGAAAAATCAAAAAATTTCAGAATTGCACCTTGCAATGCGGAGAAATTACTGTTTGTGCATTTACAATATTCATTGATTTTTGCCATTGAAAAACATCATGTTATTCATATACCAGAAATGTTTGAAGCTACTGACTGAATGAAAGGAGCTGGCATCTCACTCTCTTTGAATCTTCTTTATCATGCTAAGAGGAGCAGGAAAAAGCAAAAAATTTCAGAATTGCACCTTGCAATGCGGAGAAATTACTGTTTGTGCATTTACAATATTCATTGATTTTTGCCATTGAAAAACATCCAGAAATGATTGAAGCTACTGACTGAATGAAAGGAGCTGGCATCTCACTCTCTTTGAATCTTCTTTATCATGCTAAGAGGAGCAGGAAAAAGCAAAAAATTTCAGAATTGCACCTTGCAATGCGGAGAAATTACTGTTTGTGCATTTACAATATTCATTGATTTTTGCCATTGAAAAACATCATGTTATTCATATACCAGAAATGTTTGAAGCTACTGACTGAATGAAAGGAGCTGACATCTCACTCTCTTTGAATCTTCTTTATCATGCTAAGAGGAGCAGGAAAAAGCAAAAAATTTCAGAATTGCAACTTGCAATGCGGAGAAATTACTGTTTGTGCATTTACAATATTCATTGATTTTTGCCATTGAAAAACATCCAGAAATGATTGAAGCTACTGACTGAATGAAAGGAGCTGGCATCTCACTCTCTTTGAATCTTCTTTATCATGCTAAGAGGAGCAGGAAAAAGCAAAAAATTTCAGAATTGCACCTTGCAATGCGGAGAAATTACTGTTTGTGCATTTACAATATTCATTGATTTTTGCCATTGAAAAACATCATGTTATTCATATACCAGAAATGTTTGAAGCTACTGACTGAATGAAAGGAGCTGGCATCTCACTCTCTTTGAATCTTCTTTATCATGCTAAGAGGAGCAGGAAAAAGCAAAAAATTTCAGAATTGCACCTTGCAATGCGGAGAAATTACTGTTTGTGCATTTACAATATTCATTGATTTTTGCCATTGAAAAACATCATGTTATTCATATACCAGAAATGTTTGAAGCTACTGACTGAATGAAAGGAGCTGGCATCTCACTCTCTTTGAATCTTCTTTATCATGCTAAGAGGAGCAGGAAAAAGCAAAAAATTTCAGAATTGCACCTTGCAATGTGGAGAAATTACTGTTTGTGCATTTACAATATTCATTGATTTTTACCATTGAAAAACGTCCAGAAATGATTGAAGCTACTGACTGAATGAAAGTAACTGGCATCTCACTCTCTTTGAATCTTCTTTATCATGCTAAGAGGAGCAGGAAAAAGCAAAAAATTTCAGACTTGCACCTTGCAATGCGGAGAAATTACTGTTTGTGCATTTACAATATTCATTGATTTTTGCCATTGAAAAACATGTTATTCATATACCAGAAATGTTTGAAGCTACTGACTGAATGAAAGGAGCTGGCATCTCACTCTCTTTGAATCTTCTTTATCATGCTAAGAGGAGCAGGAAAAAGCAAAAAATTTCAGAATTGCACCTTGCAATGCGGAGAAATTACTGTTTGTGCATTTACAATATTCATTGATTTTTGCCATTGAAAAACGTCCAGAAATGATTGAAGCTACTGACTGAATGAAAGGAGCTGGCATCTCACTCTCTTGGAATCTTCTTTATCATGCTAAGAGGAGCAGGAAAAAGCAAAAAATTTCAGAATTGCACCTTGCAATGCGGAGAAATTACTGTTTGTGCATTTACAATATTCATTGATTTTTGCCATTGAAAAACGTCCAGAAATGATTGAAGCTACTGACTGAATGAAAGGAGCTGGCATCTCACTCTCTTTGAATCTTCTTTATCATGCTAAGAGGAGCAGGAAAGATCAAAAAATTTCAGAATTGCACCTTGCAATGCGGAGAAATTACTGTTTGTGCATTTACAATATTCATTGATTTTTGCCATTGAAAAACATGTTATTCATATACCAGAAATGTTTGAAGCTACTGACTGAATGAAAGGAGCTGGCACCTCACTCTCTTTGAATCTTCTTTATCATGCTAAGAGGAGCGGGAAAAAGCAAAAAATTTCAGAATTGCACCTTGCAATGCGGAGAAATTACTGTTTGTGCATTTACAATATTCATTGATTTTTGCCATTGAAAAACGTCCAGAAATGATTGAAGGTACTGACTGAATGAAAGGAGCTGGCATCTCACTCTCTTTGAATCTTCCTTATGATGCTAAGAGGAGCAGGAAAAAGCAAAAAATTTCAGAATTGCACCTTGCAATGCGGAGAAATTACTGTTTGTGCATTTACAATATTCATTGATTTTTGCCACTGAAAAACGTCCAGAAATGATTGAAGCTACTGACTGAATGAAAGGAGCTGGCATCTCACTCTCTTTGAATCTTCTTTATCATGCTAAGAGGAGCAGGAAAAAGCAAAAAATTTCAGAATTGCACCTTGCAATGCGGAGAAATTACAGTTTGTGCATTTACAATATTCATTGATTTTTGCCATTGAAAAACATCCAGAAATGATTGAAGCTACTGACTGAATGAAAGGAGCTGGCATCTCACTCTCTTTGAATCTTCTTTATCATGCTAAGAGGAGCAGGAAAAAGCAAAAAATTTCAGAATTGCACCTTGCAATGTGGAGATATTACTGTTTGTGCATTTACAATATTCATTGATTTTTGCCATTGAAAAACATGTTTTTCATATACCAGAAATGTTTGAAGCTACTGACTGAATGAAAGGAGCTGGCATCTCACTCTCTTTGAATCTTCTTTATCATGCTAGGATTAACAGGAAAAAGCAAAAAATTTCAGAATTGCACCTTGCAATGTGGAGATATTACTGTTTGTGCATTTACAATATTCATTGATTTTTGCCATTGAAAAACGTTTTTCATATACCAGAAATGTTTGAAGCTACTGACTGAATGAAAGGAGCTGGCATCTCACTCTCTTTGAATCTTCTTTATCATGCTAGGATTAACAGGAAAAAGCTAAAAATTTCAGAATTGCACCTTGCAATGTGGAGATATTACTGTTTGTGCATTTACAATATTCATTGATTTTTGCCATTGAAAAACGTTTTTCATATACCAGAAATGTTTGAAGCTACTGACTGAATGAAAGGAGCTGGCATCTCACTCTCTTTGAATCTTCTTTATCATGCTAGGATTAACAGGAAAAAGCTAAAAATTTCAGAATTGCACCGTGCAATGTGGAGATATTACTGTTTGTGCATTTACAATATTCATTGATTTTTGCCATTGAAAAACATGTTTTTCATATACCAGAAATGTTTGAAGCTACTGACTGAATGAAAGGAGCTGGCATCTCACTCTCTTTGAATCTTCTTTATCATGCTAGGATTAGCAGGAAAAAGCAAAAAATTTCAGAATTGCACCTTGCAATGTGGAGATATTACTGTTTGTGCATTTACAATATTCATTGATTTTTGCCATTGAAAAACATGTTTTTCATATACCAGAAATGTTTGAAGCTACTGACTGAATGAAAGGAGCTGGCATCTCACTCTCTTTGAATCTTCTTTATCATGCTAGGATTAACAGGAAAAAGCTAAAAATTTCAGAATTGCACCGTGCAATGTGGAGATATTACTGTTTGTGCATTTACAATATTCATTGATTTTTGCCATTGAAAAACGTTTTTCATATACCAGAAATGTTTGAAGCTACTGACTGAATGAAAGGAGCTGGCATCTCACTCTCTTTGAATCTTCTTTATCATGCTAGGATTAACAGGAAAAAGCTAAAAATTTCAGAATTGCACCGTGCAATGTGGAGATATTACTGTTTGTGCATTTACAATATTCATTGATTTTTGCCATTGAAAAACATGTTTTTCATATACCAGAAATGTTTGAAGCTACTGACTGAATGAAAGGAGCTGGCATCTCACTCTCTTTGAATCTTCTTTATCATGCTAGGATTAGCAGGAAAAAGCAAAAAATTTCAGAATTGCACCTTGCAATGTGGAGATATTACTGTTTGTGCATTTACAATATTCATTGATTTTTGCCATTGAAAAACATCATGTTATTCATATACCAGAAATGTTTGAAGCTACTGACTGAATGAAAGGAGCTGGCATCTCACTCTCTTTGAATCTTCTTTATCATGCTAAGAGGAGCAGGAAAAAGCAAAAAATTTCAGAATTGCACCTTGCAATGCGGAGAAATTACTGTTTGTGCATTTACAATATTCATTGATTTTTGCCATTGAAAAACATCATGTTATTCATATACCAGAAATGTTTGAAGCTACTGACTGAATGAAAGGAGCTGGCATCTCACTCTCTTTGAATCTTCTTTATCATGCTAAGAGGAGCAGGAAAAAGCAAAAAATTTCAGAATTGCACCTTGCAATGCGGAGAAATTACTGTTTGTGCTTTTACAATATTCATTGATTTTTGCCATTGAAAAACGTCCAGAAATGATTGAAGCTACTGACTGAATGAAAGGAGCTGGCATCTCACTCTCTTTGAATCTTCTTTATCATGCTAAGAGGAGCAGGAAAAATCAAAAAATTTCAGAATTGCACCTTGCAATGCGGAGAAATTACTGTTTGTGCATTTACAATATTCATTGATTTTTGCCATTGAAAAACATCATGTTATTCATATACCTGAAATGTTTGAAGCTACTGACTGAATGAAAGGAGCTGGCATCTCACTCTCTTTGAATCTTCTTTATCATGCTAAGAGGAGCAGGAAAAAGCAAAAAATTTCAGAATTGCACCTTGCAATGCGGAGAAATTACTGTTTGTGCATTTACAATATTCATTGATTTTTGCCATTGAAAAACATCCAGAAATGATTGAAGCTACTGACTGAATGAAAGGAGCTGGCATCTCACTCTCTTTGAATCTTCTTTATCATGCTAAGAGGAGCAGGAAAAAGCAAAAAATTTCAGAATTGCACCTTGCAATGCGGAGAAATTACTGTTTGTGCATTTACAATATTCATTGATTTTTGCCATTGAAAAACATCATGTTATTCATATACCAGAAATGTTTGAAGCTACTGACTGAATGAAAGGAGCTGACATCTCACTCTCTTTGAATCTTCTTTATCATGCTAAGAGGAGCAGGAAAAAGCAAAAAATTTCAGAATTGCAACTTGCAATGCGGAGAAATTACTGTTTGTGCATTTACAATATTCATTGATTTTTGCCATTGAAAAACATCCAGAAATGATTGAAGCTACTGACTGAATGAAAGGAGCTGGCATCTCACTCTCTTTGAATCTTCTTTATCATGCTAAGAGGAGCAGGAAAAAGCAAAAAATTTCAGAATTGCACCTTGCAATGCGGAGAAATTACTGTTTGTGCATTTACAATATTCATTGATTTTTGCCATTGAAAAACATCATGTTATTCATATACCAGAAATGTTTGAAGCTACTGACTGAATGAAAGGAGCTGGCATCTCACTCTCTTTGAATCTTCTTTATCATGCTAAGAGGAGCAGGAAAAAGCAAAAAATTTCAGAATTGCACCTTGCAATGCGGAGAAATTACTGTTTGTGCATTTACAATATTCATTGATTTTTGCCATTGAAAAACATCATGTTATTCATATACCAGAAATGTTTGAAGCTACTGACTGAATGAAAGGAGCTGGCATCTCACTCTCTTTGAATCTTCTTTATCATGCTAAGAGGAGCAGGAAAAAGCAAAAAATTTCAGAATTGCACCTTGCAATGTGGAGAAATTACTGTTTGTGCATTTACAATATTCATTGATTTTTACCATTGAAAAACGTCCAGAAATGATTGAAGCTACTGACTGAATGAAAGTAACTGGCATCTCACTCTCTTTGAATCTTCTTTATCATGCTAAGAGGAGCAGGAAAAAGCAAAAAATTTCAGACTTGCACCTTGCAATGCGGAGAAATTACTGTTTGTGCATTTACAATATTCATTGATTTTTGCCATTGAAAAACATGTTATTCATATACCAGAAATGTTTGAAGCTACTGACTGAATGAAAGGAGCTGGCATCTCACTCTCTTTGAATCTTCTTTATCATGCTAAGAGGAGCAGGAAAAAGCAAAAAATTTCAGAATTGCACCTTGCAATGCGGAGAAATTACTGTTTGTGCATTTACAATATTCATTGATTTTTGCCATTGAAAAACGTCCAGAAATGATTGAAGCTACTGACTGAATGAAAGGAGCTGGCATCTCACTCACTTGGAATCTTCTTTATCATGCTAAGAGGAGCAGGAAAAAGCAAAAAATTTCAGAATTGCACCTTGCAATGCGGAGAAATTACTGTTTGTGCATTTACAATATTCATTGATTTTTGCCATTGAAAAACGTCCAGAAATGATTGAAGCTACTGACTGAATGAAAGGAGCTGGCATCTCACTCTCTTTGAATCTTCTTTATCATGCTAAGAGGAGCAGGAAAAATCAAAAAATTTCAGAATTGCACCTTGCAATGCGGAGAAATTACTGTTTGTGCATTTACAATATTCATTGATTTTTGCCATTGAAAAACATGTTATTCATATACCAGAAATGTTTGAAGCTACTGACTGAATGAAAGGAGCTGGCACCTCACTCTCTTTGAATCTTCTTTATCATGCTAAGAGGAGCGGGAAAAAGCAAAAAATTTCAGAATTGCACCTTGCAATGCGGAGAAATTACTGTTTGTGCATTTACAATATTCATTGATTTTTGCCATTGAAAAACGTCCAGAAATGATTGAAGGTACTGACTGAATGAAAGGAGCTGGCATCTCACTCTCTTTGAATCTTCCTTATGATGCTAAGAGGAGCAGGAAAAAGCAAAAAATTTCAGAATTGCACCTTGCAATGCGGAGAAATTACTGTTTGTGCATTTACAATATTCATTGATTTTTGCCACTGAAAAACGTCCAGAAATGATTGAAGCTACTGACTGAATGAAAGGAGCTGGCATCTCACTCTCTTTGAATCTTCTTTATCATGCTAAGAGGAGCAGGAAAAAGCAAAAAATTTCAGAATTGCACCTTGCAATGCGGAGAAATTACAGTTTGTGCATTTACAATATTCATTGATTTTTGCCATTGAAAAACATCCAGAAATGATTGAAGCTACTGACTGAATGAAAGGAGCTGGCATCTCACTCTCTTTGAATCTTCTTTATCATGCTAAGAGGAGCAGGAAAAAGCAAAAAATTTCAGAATTGCACCTTGCAATGCGGAGATATTACTGTTTGTGCATTTACAATATTCATTGATTTTTGCCATTGAAAAACATGTTTTTCATATACCAGAAATGTTTGAAGCTACTGACTGAATGAAAGGAGCTGGCATCTCACTCTCTTTGAATCTTCTTTATCATGCTAGGATTAGCAGGAAAAAGCAAAAAATTTCAGAATTGCACCTTGCAATGTGGAGATATTACTGTTTGTGCATTTACAATATTCATTGATTTTTGCCATTGAAAAACATGTTTTTCATATACCAGAAATGTTTGAAGCTACTGACTGAATGAAAGGAGCTGGCATCTCACTCTCTTTGAATCTTCTTTATCATGCTAGGATTAACAGGAAAAAGCTAAAAATTTCAGAATTGCACCGTGCAATGTGGAGATATTACTGTTTGTGCATTTACAATATTCATTGATTTTTGCCATTGAAAAACATGTTTTTCATATACCAGAAATGTTTGAAGCTACTGACTGAATGAAAGGAGCTGGCATCTCACTCTCTTTGAATCTTCTTTATCATGCTAGGATTAACAGGAAAAAGCAAAAAATTTCAGAATTGCACCTTGCAATGTGGAGATATTACTGTTTGTGCATTTACAATATTCATTGATTTTTGCCATTGAAAAACGTTTTTCATATACCAGAAATGTTTGAAGCTACTGACTGAATGAAAGGAGCTGGCATCTCACTCTCTTTGAATCTTCTTTATCATGCTAGGATTAACAGGAAAAAGCTAAAAATTTCAGAATTGCACCGTGCAATGTGGAGATATTACTGTTTGTGCATTTACAATATTCATTGATTTTTGCCATTGAAAAACATGTTTTTCATATACCAGAAATGTTTGAAGCTACTGACTGAATGAAAGGAGCTGGCATCTCACTCTCTTTGAATCTTCTTTATCATGCTAGGATTAGCAGGAAAAAGCAAAAAATTTCAGAATTGCACCTTGCAATGTGGAGATATTACTGTTTGTGCATTTACAATATTCATTGATTTTTGCCATTGAAAAACATGTTTTTCATATACCAGAAATGTTTGAAGCTACTGACTGAATGAAAGGAGCTGGCATCTCACTCTCTTTGAATCTTCTTTATCATGCTAGGATTAACAGGAAAAAGCTAAAAATTTCAGAATTGCACCGTGCAATGTGGAGATATTACTGTTTGTGCATTTACAATATTCATTGATTTTTGCCATTGAAAAACGTTTTTCATATACCAGAAATGTTTGAAGCTACTGACTGAATGAAAGGAGCTGGCATCTCACTCTCTTTGAATCTTCTTTATCATGCTAGGATTAACAGGAAAAAGCTAAAAATTTCAGAATTGCACCGTGCAATGTGGAGATATTACTGTTTGTGCATTTACAATATTCATTGATTTTTGCCATTGAAAAACATGTTTTTCATATACCAGAAATGTTTGAAGCTACTGACTGAATGAAAGGAGCTGGCATCTCACTCTCTTTGAATCTTCTTTATCATGCTAGGATTAACAGGAAAAAGCTAAAAATTTCAGAATTGCACCGTGCAATGTGGAGATATTACTGTTTGTGCATTTACAATATTCATTGATTTTTGCCATTGAAAAACGTTTTTCATATACCAGAAATGTTTGAAGCTACTGACTGAATGAAAGGAGCTGGCATCTCACTCTCTTTGAATCTTCTTTATCATGCTAGGATTAGCAGGAAAAAGCAAAAAATTTCAGAATTGCACCTTGCAATGTGGAGATATTACTGTTTGTGCATTTACAATATTCATTGATTTTTGCCATTGAAAAACATGTTTTTCATATACCAGAAATGTTTGAAGCTACTGACTGAATGAAAGGAGCTGGCATCTCACTCTCTTTGAATCTTCTTTATCATGCTAGGATTAACAGGAAAAAGCAAAAAATTTCAGAATTGCACCTTGCAATGTGGAGATATTACTGTTTGTGCATTTACAATATTCATTGATTTTTGCCATTGAAAAACATGTTTTTCATATACCAGAAATGTTTGAAGCTACTGACTGAATGAAAGGAGCTGGCATCTCACTCTCTTTGAATCTTCTTTATCATGCTAGGATTAGCAGGAAAAAGCAAAAAATTTCAGAATTGCACCTTGCAATGTGGAGATATTACTGTTTGTGCATTTACAATATTCATTGATTTTTGCCATTGAAAAACATGTTTTTCATATACCAGAAATGTTTGAAGCTACTGACTGAATGAAAGGAGCTGGCATCTCACTCTCTTTGAATCTTCTTTATCATGCTAGGATTAACAGGAAAAAGCAAAAAATTTCAGAATTGCACCTTGCAATGTGGAGATATTACTGTTTGTGCATTTACAATATTCATTGATTTTTGCCATTGAAAAACATGTTTTTCATATACCAGAAATGTTTGAAGCTACTGACAATGAAAGGAGCTGGCATCTCACTCTCTTTGAATCTTCTTTATCATGCTAGGATTAACAGGAAAAAGCTAAAAATTTCAGAATTGCACCGTGCAATGTGGAGATATTACTGTTTGTGCATTTACAATATTCATTGATTTTTGCCATTGAAAAACGTTTTTCATATACCAGAAATGTTTGAAGCTACTGACTGAATGAAAGGAGCTGGCATCTCACTCTCTTTGAATCTTCTTTATCATGCTAGGATTAGCAGGAAAAAGCAAAAAATTTCAGAATTGCACCTTGCAATGTGGAGATATTACTGTTTGTGCATTTACAATATTCATTGATTTTTGCCATTGAAAAACATGTTTTTCATATACCAGAAATGTTTGAAGCTACTGACTGAATGAAAGGAGCTGGCATCTCACTCTCTTTGAATCTTCTTTATCATGCTAGGATTAACAGGAAAAAGCTAAAAATTTCAGAATTGCACCGTGCAATGTGGAGATATTACTGTTTGTGCATTTACAATATTCATTGATTTTTGCCATTGAAAAACATGTTTTTCATATACCAGAAATGTTTGAAGCTACTGACTGAATGAAAGGAGCTGGCATCTCACTCTCTTTGAATCTTCTTTATCATGCTAGGATTAACAGGAAAAAGCAAAAAATTTCAGAATTGCACCGTGCAATGTGGAGATATTACTGTTTGTGCATTTACAATATTCATTGATTTTTGCCATTGAAAAACATGTTTTTCATATACCAGAAATGTTTGAAGCTACTGACTGAATGAAAGGAGCTGGCATCTCACTCTCTTTGAATCTTCTTTATCATGCTAGGATTAGCAGGAAAAAGCAAAAAATTTCAGAATTGCACCTTGCAATGTGGAGATATTACTGTTTGTGCATTTACAATATTCATTGATTTTTGCCATTGAAAAACGTTTTTCATATACCAGAAATGTTTGAAGCTACTGACTGAATGAAAGGAGCTGGCATCTCACTCTCTTTGAATCTTCTTTATCATGCTAGGATTAACAGGAAAAAGCTAAAAATTTCAGAATTGCACCGTGCAATGTGGAGATATTACTGTTTGTGCATTTACAATATTCATTGATTTTTGCCATT